>NW_017306291.1:1802355-1856319 GCF_000935625.1 Nanorana parkeri | reverse complement strand
TAATATATATATATATATATAAATGTTGTGTTCCCATTTCAATGCTGATAACCTTCATCGTTGAGTGTGGCAAACAGTATGTTGTTGAAATATACAGTACACACATACTTAGACCCCGTTCACACCAGTGCCAAACTTTGACCGTCGCTTGACAATGCATGACAAAGGGAATTCCGTTATTTACTATGGGGCCCATCCACACCTATGTAACGCACTTGGTGCAGACACTTCTTTTGGTGATTTTTTAGCCCCTTAGACGTCAATGGGAGCACATGAAAAACGTATGTAACAACCATGCATTGTTGTGCATTTTGGAGCATGACAAGCCCCCACTCCCCAGCAACCTATACTTCAAAGTCATTGGTCAAACCCCTTGAAATGTTTATTAAAATGCATAAATAAGTGCAAAACATGCTTAAAAAAAAATCAAGAAAATTCGGGCTTACAGTATCTATGTATTTTTATTAATTATGGATATTTATATAACAACATCAATTTACACAAAACTTACATACATAGGGGGGAATTCATCAAAACTGGAGCAGTAAAAAATCTGGAGCAGTACCCCCTGGCTACCAATCAGCTTCTTCCTTCAGTTTGTTCAGTTAAGATTTGAAAACGAGAGAGAGATGCTGATTGGTTGCCATGCACAGCTGCTCCAGATTTTGATAAATGATTTGAGGATCTACAGCCGAGTGATACACAAATAAGATACATTTTTATTAATAGTGAAGATACTTGAATGTATTTTTAAGATTTAACTCCTAAGTTTAGTGTCACTTTAAGGGCTAGTTCACACCAAGCGCGTTCCAGGAGCAGAGCAGTTACAGACCAGATCAAAACTGCGTCCAATGTATTCCAATGGTATTTTGGGCTCTAGTTCACACTGCAGCGATCAGTTCCAGAGCATGTAAAAAAATGGCAGCAAGCCCTATTTTACCTGCTCTGGAACGCATGCAAACGCACTGGAACGCACTAAAAGCCCATTTTAAACTAAAAAAAAGTTTTTGTTTTTTGTTGCAAAAACGGCCCTGAACGCGTCAAAAACATGGCAAAAACGCGGCAAAACACACTGCACTGCGTGTGCAGAAACGTATGCAGATCTGGTCTGCATTTGGTGTGAATATAAGAAAGCATGACAATGGCTACATTCTACATATTTACCAAACAACAAAAATATAACACAAACAAAAGCATAACACAATCCATTGCAAGCAAAACATGTAGCGTGGAATGTGATGCTCCTGCTCCTCATGCTTCTTGATTGGAACAATGTATCTCTGTATTCTTCCTCCTCTGCTGGGACTGTGCAGACTAGCATTCCTCTGACACAGCACAGGGAAGTGAGAGGACTCCACACCAGGGGGGTCTGTGTGCTCACAAGTGTCCTGCCTAGAGATGAGCTGAGCTTTGTGTGTGTTTCTAGGCTGTAGACAGAGCCTTGTAGGCAGCCGGCTGTAGCATGCAGCTGAGGAGGAGGAGGCTCCCCAGAAGGAGGAGGAGGAAGGAGGCAGCCTGCTAGTGGGTTTTTTCTTCCCTCTCCTTTTTTTTTTTCCTAAGAGCAATCAGCTTGTAAGGTGGGAGAAGCAGCAGCAGCAGCAGTGGTGAGGCTGGAGCAGGAGGAGGAGAAGGTGTTGCTGAGTGCTAGTTGCCTCCAAGCTAAATCTTCCCCCAGCAGAAGACTTGAAGGACCAAGCTCTGTGTCACTGTCACACAAGTGCATCCATTGGACAGCTCGCATTAAGCAGTGAAGAAAAAAAGGGGGAAGGTGCAGAGGCAGGTCAGGCGATAGGAAAGGGGGGCTGACGAAGACTCGGCTTGTCCAAAAACTCCTTCTTCTCCAATGGTAGTGCCTGTCGGAAAGTAAGAGCGCTTTAACTCATTCTACCCCCCCACCTTTTTCAGAACTCTGTGACACTGCTTGTGACATCTGCCTGCCTGGAATTTACTCATGTGTATGCTATGAGATGAGAATTCATTTAACAATTGTGTTTTTCTCTACGGCTCGCTTTTCATGACAGACCCTCAAAGTCTTCGACTTGTTGCCGAAGACCCCCGACACCTTCTTGCAGCCTGGAGGTGTCTTGTGAAAAGTTCCCAGCAGGCGTTTAATTGCTTTTCATTCATTGTTTGGTTTTGACAGTTGCCACGGGGTAATTTGTGATCAGGATAAAAGGACACTAAAAGGAGTTTCTTTCTTCATTTTTTTTTTGCCCTTTCACTCTCTAAGCATCAGGATTGTGTCTGGACAAGTTAAGCCTGTCTCAGAAATGATGATGTTCCTTTTCACGTTTGCCCTTGATATTTGGTTGTAGAACTTTCCTTGAAGTGTTCCCATTGGATGTAATCGGGAGTTTGGCCGCAGGAAAAATTGTCACCGTTTTCTAAGCTCTGACTCCTAGGAAGGAGGTTTGATTATATCTGAGTTATGGGCCGGATTAAGAAGACCAAGTTGGCTTTTGGAGTTTTATTAGTTTTCAAATTGTTGGTGGATTGGTGTCAGTTTGCAGCTGGAGAACTGGAGCAAGGTAAGGAAGAAATGGAAAATATAAGTGTTTGTTGTTATTACAGTATTACGTGATAGATGTATGCAATCACCCTATGACGCTCTCCCTTGTGATACAGCTATGGTCTTGGTCAACCAGATTTAGCCGTGCTCGTAGATTGGATTGACTCAGGATAAATCGGAGAGAAGGCTCCAACCTTTAAGTGTATTTTTTTAGGTCCCATCAACAAATCTATTTACCAAGAAAGACAGGAGTGAGAAATCTGTCCACAACAAGACTTAACAAAATCTAATCCTTTACTCGGTTAGCAGATGCAGGGTGAAAGGTTAGAGGATCGATAGGTCTGAGATTTTCCAGCACGGATTGGAAAGTCTCTGGATACAACAATGAGCTTCTGATGCTCTAGAGGACTCCTTATCGCTCAACTGTTAACCCCTATGATTATCGTGAGAATTGCATGCATTTGGTACATCACTTGTTGTTATCCGGCTGTTTATGGTTTTCAGCCATTATTAGTATTTAGTAAAATGAGTAAATATCTTCACTGAACAGTCACATGGTTCTAGATTGATGGACCTATTTAGGCAATTTTTTTTAGAAATCATACTTCCTTACAAATCTTAAGTAGAGATGCTCAATTCATTGCCTGAACCCATTTTATTATGAGCTACAATAAACCTGTGTGCACAGGTAAAAGTTCCTAAACTACCAACAAGATTAAAATGCCTGCCCCAAGAGGCACCTACACCCTGATGGGAGTAGGAGTCAAAAATAGAGGGTGCTCTATTACACAATTTACAGCTATAGATCCTGAAATCATGCCTGTCACTCCCCGCGCACTATAAGTCCACATCTGTCATGGTTGGTGTCCCATACCAATAGTGGGATACGGGAGGGGTTGAACCTAAAGTTACCATTTGGAAAACAGAGGTTGGAGTACTCCAAAGCAGCCCTACAAGATAATTGAATGTACACTGAAAACACAAAGCGCACAGCTCACCCCTATCATGCGTCCCCGCAATCCACACTCGGTGCACGGATGACTCTCTTCTGGAGTATTCAATGGGTTGAATCCCATTTCATGATGTGCTACTATGAACCTGTGTGCATAGGTACAAGTTATTAAACTACCAGCAAAATTAAGATAAATGCACCAAGGGGTACCTACACCCTGATGGGGGTGGGAGTCAAAAATCCAGGGTGCTCTATTACACTAATTACAACTATAGATCCTGAAATTATGCCTGTCCCATCCCTCGCTCTAATAGTCCACATCTGTCATGGTTTATGCCCCATACCAATAGCGGAATTTGGGAGGGGTTGGACCTAAAGTTACCATTTGCAAAATAGAGGTTGGAATACTCCAAAGATAATTGAATGTACAGACAGGCCCATGATGCCTTATTTTTGGGCTTACTGGTAGATGAACAGCTTTATCCTTGTTATTTTGATGACTTATGAATTATTAAGGTTTAGAGTTTTCCTTAAAAACACCTCAGGCTGGGTTCACACCTGGGTGTACGGAATATGCGTTTGCCGTGCGTTTCATGCCGCGTGTTTTTACCGCGATTTGCGGTAAAGGAAACACGCGACAAACGCGCATTTCCGAGGGCTATCCGGCTGTATCCTAATGGATACGCGCGGCAAATACGCCCCAAAGAAGCTCCTGTACTGTGGGAACCTGTACAGTGGGAACCATGCCCATAGGCAATTATTGGTTTTCACATGTTGAGCGTTTTACAGCGCGTAGGAACGCGCTGTAAAATGCCCAGGTGTGGACCAGGCCTAACAGTGCCCCATATTTCTAAAGGCTCCTGTGGTGAGCTCCCCAGTCTTCACATCTGGTTTGGTCATTTCCAGGGATTCCTTCTTTCCCTGCTGGAGACCCCAGTAAATATAGTAAGCCATGTGACCAGCAAACCCCATCTACAAGTGGAATATCAATTTTTGGGACCAGGTGCTTACCCTTTAGGCTGCACATACATAATGTGGATCTTCATAACCCACAGTCAAGGCTTCCCAATAATCTTGCATTACATGGAAATACATATACATCCACTATTGACTGGAGTGGGATGATCTCATTGTTATTGCCTAGGCGGCAGTAAAGCTCTTTTCTGGCTTATGGCTCTACAGCTTTGTTGTTTTAGTAAAGAACAGAAAACTGGATGAAAGTTTCTCAACAGACTCTTCAGTTACAGAGATCCTTGTGTGTAGCTGCCTTTCAGGCCCTTTCCATGAGCACATTAGGTACATCTAATCAGACTTATCATTTTGTGATATGATAAACTTCTAAGGCGCATTGGTGTTCAGTTCAATAACATATGTCTCACAATGTATTCTGGTTACCGTGTCTTCAGGCTCATGTGCAGTGGCCGTAAAACATACAATCTGATTTACCATCTCTTTTATATCATTACCAAATAAAATCAATTTACTTTATATACAGTCAGATAGGTTCCCAAACTACACAGTTGTTGGCAGCATGTCACTAGATAACGCCCATACTGAAATGCTTGAAGAATGCATGTCTTTTGGGGAGTTATACTTCACTGCCAATCATTCTCATAGCACCCCAAGTACCAAAAAGTGTGCGCCAAAACGCTTCGTAACATGCTTTTAAAGAAGGGTGCATGCTCTTCTTTGCAATGATTGAGATGAATGGGCTGCCATGCACATGTGTGCCAAAAATACACAAATACACCCATACATGCAATGCACGCTGCTAGGTGAATGGGAGCTTAGCGCCTGTGGTCTGTGTTGATGGGCTTTTGTTTGCTTCCAGTGGGTTTTGCATTCCCATAAAAATATTTGAAGGAGGTCAGAAGGTGGTCCAATATAGGTTGGAAGTAGGTCAACTGCAGGCCAGAAGGAAGTCAGCTGCAGATCAGAAGGTGGTCAACTGCAGGTCAGAAGGTGGTCAACTGCAGGTCAGAAGGTGGTCAACTGCAGGTCAGAAGGTGGTCAACTGCAGGTCAGAAGGTGGTCAACTGCAGGTCAGAAGGTGGTCAACTCAGGTCAGAAGGTAGTCAACTGCAGTTTAGAAGGTGGTCAACTGCAGTTCAGAAGGTAGTCAACTGCAGGTCAGAAGGAGGTCAACTGCAGGTCGGATCCACCTGTTAATGGATTCTGAATGGCCTCATAAACATCTCAAACTGATGCCATCAACACAAACCCAAAGCCTGTTGACACGGGTCCTAAAAAGGATATTGCACAGAGATTGTGCAATTGGATTGCACTGTATGTGTGTGGCTAGTATTAGGTAACCAATACCTAAAGGAATACATATTTCCATACCCGCAGGCCAGTCGGAAACTGAAAGAGGTGATATATTGTAGGTCTGTAGGCAGCCCTCCTGATACTTGTAGTTCCCTTGCAGTAAACAGTTGCTGAGGACCACTACCCTCATAGCATGGCCGGACAAACTTGAACATTTCCAATCAGTTGCTTTGGGTGACAGCACTGTGCTGCTTTTCAGCTTATTGAACGGAGCCTGTTATCTCCACTGCACCTCATTATCCTCCTGCTGAACACTCTGTTGGGTTTCAGAATTCTGACTTGGAACCTCGCCGGCTGCAATGCAAATTAGTGTCGTCTTCCTGTGTTTTCAGCGCAGGACAGGTCACACCAGGCTACCCGGCAATCTAGCTGTCATTTCACCTAGTTATTGGGATGAGTCCGTGGCTCTGCTTCGACATAATCCATCTCATTGTGCTGCAGTCTGATATCTATACCCCTCGTTGCGTTCTTCCATAATATTCCACTGTCTGTAAACTACTGGAAGGGAGACGAGTTCAATATTTCACAAACAAACAGCAAATTTATGGTCAGCCGCATATTTTGGGCTGAATGTCAATGGAAAACATTCTAGATTTATATCTCCTGCTCCATCCAGCAGTCCCCAGGCTTGTGAAGTTAGATGGAAAAAGCCATAAAATTTGTGTTTTGTTCCGATGCTTCCTGTTATTGGGTGGCAACCGTTTCCTAATTGTGCTCCTGTGTTGTCACTAGGGATGAACTTGGGTTTGGTTCAATCTTGAGTTAGTCCTAAGGAACTTGTCAGTGCTGGCCCAATCAACTGTGGCCAGGGCAATCCTTTCCTATGCAACTACACAATAGTTGAGCTATACTTAGGGTTGCCACCTTTTCTTCAAGCGAAACCCAAACACTCTAGCGACACGCAAACATTTTTTTTCTTGGGAGAATGAGTCGCGGCTTATTCATATGTAACTAGCGCCTTCGCTAATATTGCACAACATAAAAATTTTCAACTACCACCATTTTATTCTATAGGGTCTTGGCATTCAGAAAATATATAATGTTGGGGGGTTTTACGTCATTTTCAGGCCTAAAATGTGGAATATAACATGGGTGCAAAAAATGAAAAAAGGGCCTCAGTCATGAAGGGGTTAACAAACGTATTGCCATCCAGTTAAGGTTTATAACTACTAAATATCCAGGTTAAAAATAAAAAAATACATTTAATTAATTAAGGAAAGGGACTGATGTGAATGTGCATATTGTCAGCACTATATAAATAACCATAATACATAAATACATGAAATGCTTTGGTTGTGACAGCCCTCCCACAAAGTAATAAAAGCATATGCCTTCATCCATATGATCTCTGCTGAAGGGGATAGTTAGCTAGTCCATTCTCTGGTCAGAGATCACATGACCACATGGCATGGCTAGGCTTTTGGATAGTCAGCTAGTCCATTCTCTGATCAGAGATCACAGGACCACATGCCTAGGCTTTTGGCCACAATACCAGCACTGGAGTGATCCTGGCACAGTATTTTCTCCTTTTGAGGGAAACTGGCAGCCAAACACATGACCTGCCTCGTGCTTGGACAGGTCTGATGTTCATCCTGTGTATCCTAAGGCTGGCTATACACCTATAGGTTTTTTTTTCTCCTTCAGCATGCAGGCTAAACGAGAAAGAACTCTCAATTGCCCCCCCGCCTGTATTATTGTATTTTCACAGCAGTAGGTGTGCCACTAAAGATTTTTCGGACTGGCTCCTTCAATTAAAATTGAAAAATCTATTTTTGTTGACTGGGGGGTCCAGCCGGGGGGCCACATACTGGTCACATTTTGGCCAGCTTTGGCCACCCATAAAAGCCCTATCTTTTTACAGAGCTGGTTATTTTACATCCCTGGCTTCGATTACAAGTTAACATGAAGAGCGTATAAAGGTGGAATTACCCATGTCTATGGATGCCCAGGCTGCAGCAGACAATCAATGGATATCTGATTGGCCATGTGAGTTATTTTTTGGCTAACTCTTATAATCCAGCTTCGGTGGTGTATGGCTGCACTCCTTCCTCCACACTGCCACAAAAGCATGTTTGGGAAATATTTTATTTGAAAGTCTTCCAGCGGTCACATCATGTAGAGATATCCGTCTGTGGACAGCTTTGATCTGACACTTTGCTAAGAGCCAACAAGCGGTGGTTGTTAAGCTGGCCATACACTATTAGCATATCGGCTGATTCATAGGAATTTAATGAAATTGTAACAATGGATGGCCTTCCCATCTTGACAAAAGTCAATCAACTTTTTCAGAGGGGTCAGGTCGAACATTGTTGGCCCAACTAACTGCAGCCAAGGAAATACATCTATTAGGTGTTCATTTATTTATTAGAGGTATTCATAGATGCAACAATTTTGACATAGCACACATCAGTCCCTGGCGCTTACAATCTAAGGTCCCTATCTCACATGCATACATATGCTTCCTGCATACATACATGCTTATGCATACATACATACATACATACACATTCTACCAGCATGTCTTTCCGAGTGTGGGAGGAAACCGGAATACCTGGAATAAACCCATGCAAGCACAGGGAGAACATGCAAACTCCTTGCAGAGAGTGTCCTGACTGGCATTCGAATCTGGGACCCCCAGTGCTGCAAGGCAGAGGTGCTCACCACTACACCACTGTGCTGAGTTGGCATAATTTCTGTTCTCTGCAGCACTATCTAGGGGCACTTGTGCATCCACTCCCCTAGTGTATGGCCACCTTTACATTAAAAAAACCTGAATCTTCTGACTGTACTTTCCATTCCCATACAATTAACCATCACATGCAGCTGAGACCCGGTACAGAGCCGCCGAGTGACACCATTAATGTTAGATGTAAGCCGTTCCTTTGTCACAGCTGCACTCACGGCCCCCTTTTTGCTAATTGCCCATTTGTTTTGCCTTTTAATAAGTGACTTGGTTAAAGCGAGTCATCTGGTTTCATTTTCTGTTTTGCAGCCACTCGATATACAGTCGGAGACAATTATTAATTAATGACAAGCTCCATGGGATTTTCAAGTAATGAGGCACCGGTGGTTAAAATACCTGCAATTACACTGATCCTATATGGTCGATTGTTGAGTTTAATGGCTTACAAAAATGTGCAAGCCAGAATGTTTAACCAGAGTTCTGTTAAAGTAGATGTAACCTCTGCCTGACATTTAGTTTGTTATAGCGTAGTGTATCATAACGGTTTTCATTTTATTAAAGGATAAAATAGCGTTCTCACTTCCTTTTTACATGCGCTCCAGTGTGTTGTCAACAGGTCAGTACCTCTTCCAATGGAGACTATAAGCAGCAGTACCAATACACATTATATTGGCACAGCTGCATATAGTCTCCATTGGGAGAGTCAGTGACCTGGTGACAACACAGGAGAATATTTGGGACACAGGGACAAAGCGTTTTCACCCTATAACAGAAAGTGCCTGCACAATGAACTTCAAGGCAGGATCGCTAGGTAGTATATTCATAAATGGCTGCAGAATTAAGAATTAAAGTAGTATTAAAGTTTAAATTTTTACATATACTGCATCTACTGCTAGCAATCAGTGGCGTAACGATCACCATAGTGACCCAGACGGGACATTCACCTGATGCCGTGCGGGCCGCCTGGGTCGCTATGGCATCTCAGGCTGCTGGCTGTCACTGGCGGCTGTGAGGAGGAAGGCGCCGCTATTCACATGTGCAGTGGCGCGTTCCTCCTCACAGCCACTGCTGAGTCGGTGACAACCAACAGCTTCGGAAGAGGTGGCTGGGCCCGTCGTTGGCAGCGATGGAGGATGTGGGGCCCAGCGATCGAGGAGGGGGGGCTTAGCGATGGGGAGGTGGGTCCGGCAATCGAGGAGGTGTGGCCTAGTGACGGAGGAGGCGGGGCCCACATGTGATCGTGGAGGAGAAGGAGGCGGACAGAGGATCGGAGCAGACAGGTAAGAGGGCTTGACTGTCCACCTGAGACCCTGCAGAGCCCACCATAGAGGGGATGGGTATATTGTGAATTTAATGTCACTTCAAGTGTTTACTTACACTACGTTAGTGTTTCTAGACTGGGGAATGGGTTAGCGCTCAGGTTACTTTTTAGTGGTTTTCTGTTAAAAAGAATAACAATTATGGAAGCTGGGAAAGGATATAAGAATGATGAATAGGTCGAAATTCTGCATGGCCAGCTTAAGGCAGAACTCTGGGCAAAACTGTTGTTAACCCTTGCAGTGCTCGTTTTTTTGTCTAGGTGCTAAAATAAAAAAAACATACACTCACCTGAACATTGGAGCAGGTCGGCTGTCACAGCGCTCCCTTAATTCTGTCTCTGCTGCTGCAATGGTATGTCCCTCTGTGTCCTCACATCCTATACACTGTGTGAAGAATGTGATGACTCAGGAACCTTAGACTGTTGCAGTGGTGGGGGAAAGATGCTCCAGGGACAGGTCTAAGAGCAAGCTGGCTCTGAGGATCAGGTGAGTATAACTTTTTTATTCGGCATCTTGGCAAAAATAAGCACCTAACCCTTGCCCAGAGGTCTGCTTTGAGTTAAGGGACGAGTCACTCCTCATTCATTGTGTGTCATTTTTAGATTGAGCTATTGATCTCGGTACACAGCAGGCTTTTTTACAACAGATGGTAAGAAGACGTAATGAGGATAATGTGAAAAAGATGCTGAGAGGGGGGCGTGGCCTGAACATGGCAGTGTAGAGACGTGCAGACTCTGAGCTCCGCTGCTGTCCGGGCATCAACCATCACCGAATACGACTTGACTCACTTGCCCGATGTACAGGAAGGGTAGGAACACGGGGGACAACAACGGGAAGCCCCCCAATGATCTGCCCCCGTTTTTCTCCTCCCCATCCGTGTCGACACGCTCCGCTACTGCGTCCCGCATGGCGCCTCCTGAACCCCTGCGGCCTACTGCTGTCCCTCTCCACCGGGATCCCGCAGAATCCTCCCCGCCAAGCGGAACTGCCGACCCGCATCCTCCACAGCTGGATTGGGCACAGAACCCCCGAGCGGACCACGGACTTCAGTCCCCTGCACCCGAGGCGCAATCTCCACCACTGCCGGAACTCATGCAGCCTAGCACTGTGGAATCACATCGGGACCCAGCAGAACTTCCCCCATCAGGCAGAGCAGCCGGACTGCAGCCTCCGCACTGGGAGCGAGCGCAGAGCACCCACGTGGACCGCGGCCTACTACAGTCTACTACACCTGAGGTACACACTCCACCACTTGTGAGCGGGATGGCCCTGTCAGCAGGTGAGATGTCCGCCATCTTACTCTCCCTGCCCACTAAACGGGATATGGCCCTGTTGGTCTCCAACATGGAAGCGGCCCTACGACAGGACATTGCTGCGATCACAACCATGGTCTCCCGTCTTGAAGACCGAGTTACCTTTCTCCATACCGGTCATGAGGAGGTGTCACAGCGCTTAGCAGACCTGGAGTCCAGGGTACTCCACCATGAAGCCCGACTCACCTCCATGACGCTAGCCCATGATGACCTGGAGAACCGCTCCCGTCGCAACAACGTGAAGCTCCGCACCCTACCTGAAACTACGACCTCGGCGGACCTGCGGTCTGCGGTCTCCCAGACCCTCAATATGGCACTAGACAAACCACCGGACTCACCCATGGAACTGGACCGGGTTCACCGGGTGGGAGGCCCACGACCCAACCGAGACATTCGCCCCAGGGATGTCCTCTGCCGGGTTCACTACTATACGGTGCGAGAAGCAATCCTACACCAGGCCTGGCGTAAAGGACCGATCCCCTTTGAGGGAGCGGATATTACGCTTCTACCAGATCTATCCAGGCGAACCCTGCAGATGCGCCGGATACTCCAACCATTGCTCACCGTGATTCGGGAAGCGGGAGCGCTCTACTCCTGGGGATACCCCTTCTGCCTAAGCATCCGCAAAAATGGCGAATCATTCGTACTACGTCACCCGGACCAACTACCAGTGCTATTCTCCTTCCTAGATGTCAACCCAGTAGAGGTACCCGACTGGCTCCAACCTGATCTGCCTGAACCAGCCCGCTCCCTACCCCGACGCAGCAACCGCAGGGACCGCTTCAGCCAGCATGCCAGAACAGCTCCACCACCGCTCCCAACAGAGGCACCAGCGCCCGACACTGACGGATGGGACCCCACTTCCAGGGAACTGTGAGATTCCTACCCATCGTTCTTCTAGACTGGCGACGACAACTCCACCTATGTTGAGCACAAGCACCATGCTGAGCACAAGCACCATGCCTGGCGCTTCACCGAGACTCTCCCACCACCCGGAACGTTTACCCACCCCACTTTGATTGACGGCTCTTCATACCCGGGTGACGTATACATTTACAGAACTGTACACAAGGGCAAACACCCATTTATGCCTACATACCACCACTTCCCACGGGGACGGAGCTCGGTGCCTCAGATCTTGGTCTGGGCGCCCTGCCCCTCTCCCGTCAGCAGGCTCACTTAGCTCATGCCCACCAAACACTGTTGTGCATATACTTGTGAAGTGTTTCTTGTTTAATGTTACTGTTGTCTATTTTATGACTAGGAATGCTGTTATTTGTACTTATCCAAGCTAGCCCTGATGCTGCGGATAGCAGCGGCTCACTGTTGCTACTTGAAGACACCTCAACCCTTAGTCCGGACATCCGAGGATTAACGGTTGGCTCGGAATCTCACAAGATAGCTGCCTTTGCGGACGACCTCCTTTTCTTTCTCACCTCCCCAGATATCTCCATTCCTGTCCTCCTCCACGAACTGAAATCATACGGCGCCCTTACGAATTTTCGGGTTAACTCTCACAAATCGGAGGCTCTCCAGGTCTCCCTGGCAGGACCAGCTCTACTGAGAGTCCTAAACAACTTCCCCTTCAAGTGGGCACCCACCGCCATCAAATACCTCGGCATTCTCCTTCCCAAAGATCCCTCACTTACCTTTGCTCTAAACTTCCCACCGTTGCTATCGCGTATCCGGTCTGACCTAAAATCATGGACCAAAAACACTTTTTCATGGATGGGCCGTTGCAATATTTTGAAACAGTCCATCCTCCCGCGCCTGCTATACCCACTCCAAGCCTTACCAATCCACATCCCTACGCCCTTCTTCCGCAACATCCGCTCCCTCTTCACGGACTTTGTTTGGCGGTCAAAGCCGCCCAGACTGGGCTACGACATTCTGCGGAGACCCAAACAGTTGGGAGGGATGTCCCTGCCAGATGTGCGACTGTACTATGTTGCAGCGCATCTGGAACGGATAATTGATTGGTGCTGCAATACCACTTCTAAACAATGGGTTCTTCTGGAACAGTCCTTTGCTGAAGTTCCATTGGCTAATCTCCCGTGGAGCTCATTTCCTCTCCCTCCCAGACTGCGAGACCATCCCAGTATAGGCCCGACATTAAAACTAGCACGACTAACTTTTGACAAGGGTCTCATCTCCTCTTACCCTTCTCCCCTTCTACCCGTCCTAGATAACCCTTCCTTTCCCCCGGGCATAGGCGCCCAATCTTACCGCCCCCTGAGAGAGAGGGGAATTCTCAAAGCACATCACCTTTTGACAGCCCAGCAGTGGCCCTCAGTGGAAGACCTTCGTACTTACCAAACGTATGGCCCACTTGATTTCTGGTCCTCCATGCGCCTTTCTCACTTCTTATGCACCATCCCCCCAACGCACCACATCAGTAGAGCGCTCACTTCCTACGAACAAGTTTGCACCCAATCGGACACTCCTCGCCACACACTCTCATTCTGTTACCAACAGTTGCTCCAACCACTGGAACCCCTCCCTTTATGGTTTCTGTCGAGATGGGAGGAAGACCTTCAGATCACGCTTACCCCGGAAGCAGCGACCAAATTGCTTGCTCTCTCATACCGTTCCTCTATCAGTAACAGGTACCAGGAGTCCGGTTACAAGGTAGTAACCAGATAGTATCGCACGCCAAAAGCACTCCACGCCTTGTTCCCGGACACGCCCGACCTGTGCTGGAGATGTCAACAACCCTCCGCAGGTTTTTATAAAAAAAAAAAAGATGCTGAGAGTCCCACTTGCTGACTGAATAAAATGCTACCTATTAATATTATACAACTGTACACACTACATTAATAATATTGCATTAATATAGGCACTCATATTTAATGTGCTTATTTTGTTAGTCCTGATCATAATAATTAGAAATAGAAAATATGTACCAATCATCTATGTATTATGTATATCTATGTATATCCTTTGAGGTCTGGCTTTTCCCGTAGTTTAGACTTCTCCCTTCATTGTAAATTCCGGGAACATTTAGTGACCTCTTTTGCATAATAGCGGCATGGCATAAACAAAATTTGCAGGGAACAGGGCCTCTTTGATGTGCCAGTATGAAATGGCCACTGTGTCATTGATTACTGACATGCTCTTCTCTCTCAATATATTCCAGCAGAGAAGCGACCCTGTTTTTATACCATTTTGGCTTTTGAAGTTTTTTTTTTTTCAGAAGTTTTATTCCACTCCATAATGAATACAAATTATGAGTGTTATCAAGAGTGTTAAAACACATTTTTCCCCACCCTTCCTTCCCCTTCTGCCACTTCTTCTCCTATAACCCCCAGATGTCATCCGAAATGGTATAGACAACAAAATGGGGGCAGTCCTACTTCATTTCCCCCTCACTTCATATTACTTCCCCTTCCTATTTCCAAGACTTTATTGCTGTTTAAAACATACAGAATTTGAATTTGAGATTGTATTTTTATTCCATACAGTATGTTATGTTATTATCTGTTATAATGATACCAATGTATTACTTGCCTGCCCATGGCCTGTACACGGCTTGTCCATGGCTGATTACTTGCCTTTGTAACAATCCGTACTGTTTGTAATACATCCAAAGCAATGTTTCTTATGTGATTCAAAATCAATAAAGACATACTTGCTTAAAAAAAAAAAACACATTTTTCAGAGTGTTGTGGTACCTTGTTCTTTAAAACATGTCAATGAGCAAAAAAACATACTTCCATTGTTTTTATACCAGTGTGTTGGAGCTTCTTGCACAGCCTCACAGAGAAACACGAGTACACAGTCTGATATGCATGCTGCACATGGCTTGGCAAAACAGGAAGGAAGCTGCAGCTTTATTCTCTACCTTATTCAATACAACAGAGTATATACCATAGATATAACAGAACTGCCATCTACTGACCAAAAATGTATGCTGCAGGAGTTACTGCAATGCCCTGTTTCCCTGAAAATAAGACCTACGCCGAAAGTAAGACCTAGCACTATTTTTCAAGATTCCTGTAATATAAGACCTACCCTGAAAATAAGACCTAGTTTGGTGGTAGCATGTGAGGGAGAACTGGAAGAACGGAAGACATGGTATCAGCCTGCAGGGACATACTGTATTAAGGGGATGACAGGGGACTTCCTCCGGCCAGCTCAGTGTCAGGGAGCAGTCCAGTACCATGCTGTCCCCCTGAAGGCACTGCTTAATGTAATGGTACCGTACTTTACAGCACTGTCCACTGTCTGATGTCCCAACCTCTGCACCGCTGGTACCCCTGTCCCTGATGGCAAAGCAAGACGGCGCTGTAGAAAGCAATGCTTCGGCGGTGGAGTGAGCAGAGCCGTATTAGCCGGTACTTCTTCTATAGTGCCGGTTACTGTGACAGGAGGTGTGATACCAGATAACTTTGGATTGTTGTACATAAATAACTTTAGATTGTTGTACATTTTGTTGCACATTAAAAAAAAAAGACATCCCCTGAAAATAAGACCTAGGTGTGTTTTTTGGGGGCAAAAAAAATATAAGACAGTGTCTTATTTTTGGGGAAACACGGTAGATACAATAATGTGTATTGTAACACAGTGCACCACAAGGCAGCGCATATATACTTTATTACACATGTAACCCCGCAAAAACATTGTTTTGTTTAATTTTGGATCTATTTGGATTTTTATTTCTTTTGTTTTTCGGACTTCAAATCCAAATTTTGCTTTGGTTTGTTTTCCAGATCCATCCGAATTATCCCTCCATAACGTAGTCACGTGCCTGTAATGCAACCCCCAACAGCCAAAAAAAAACCATCTGATTGGCCAGAGAACAGTCACATGTCCGATTTGGTTTGGTTTCGAATGAAATTCAGACGGATCCGAATTTTCGTTAAATTAGCATTCGGATTCGTTCGCATTCGGACACATTAGAATTTTGAAATTCCGATGCATCCAAATGTCAGAGCATAACAAAATTAGTGTGAATATCCATTCAGAAGAAAACATTATATACATGTCTATTATTTATAACATGGGATGAGGTGCAATGAGTTGTGCTTGTTTATTCCCTTTATGCACGTTGGGGGTGCAATGATAATTTAAAATGAATAGCAACATGTATAGTCATCACATTGTAGTGCATTATTATTAAATGTCTCTATATAACAAAAGCAGGGAGATCCTTCCACTGCAGGTCCTCAGGTACAGCTTACTCTCCAGCAGGGAGAACAGTGAGCAGCACATTAGTGACATCACCAAATCTCACTCCAGATCTCCTGAGACTAGCCTTCAGAGACAGCAGTGCCTTATATGATCTCACACTATGGATATGAAGCTATGTGGCTCAAGGCACAGGAGTGCACTGCTAGTTTTCAGGAGGAAATCCAGACAAAAGGTTTTCAGGATACAATTAATACTTCTACTAATACTTATTTTTGAGTTCTGATCCACTTTAATAGACATTTTCAAAATACACTAAAACGTTCCTTGCTTAAAGAATTGTTTCCAACATCCTCACCTGCCTTTCTGCCTCCCAGCATCATGCTGTATATACCCAAATACTCCAAGTTGCCTACCTATCCATGGCTGTACTGTTCAGTGGTAACAGAAAGTCTCCTGTAATGTGTCCTCAAATCAGTGTTTATGGATCTAAAGCCCGAGTATTTTACCCACTTTGTTATACCTATAATTGTATTTTTATGTGACGTGCTGGATTATTAATGTTGAATGAATTTCTGCCACGGAAGCTTTGCTTGTCCATTTTATAGTGTTTATGTCCTAGGAATGCTTGCGTACTTTATGTTCATCTAGCTGAATACGGCTGTACAGATGCTATAAACTGATATCAATGGTAAGTTAATGTCTGTTTTATAGACATTGCAGGTGTGTACTGATTTGAAGCATCTTAGTGGAGCTGAGAACATTATAGTTAATTGGATTCGGAGTGCTGATGGATTAATTCATGGTATTGAAAGATTACAGATAATTTTTTGTTGTTGGTAGATACATTTGTTGTGTAAAGGTTAAGCTGTTGAGCTATAACTCACCAAGGAGGTATATCTCAAGGGGCAGGGGCCACATTAGGGGCCAAAAAATGTGCTGCATGCAAATATACTGACAGGAAAGGGGATGATAGGAGGAGATAGATGAGTGAGCAGAGGGATAACCTCGTCTGCCTGCTGCTGCTTGTTTACTGTTCAGTCAGCAGGCAGGAGCTGCAGAGAGGAGAACACTGTATTCCTTCTACAGTCTAAAACTGTAACTGAGAATGTGGTGTTATCAGCATGGTTGTGCTATGTGGCAGAACTGTGTTATTCTCAGGACTGCACTGACAAAATACTAATTAGTTGGCAGCTAAAACAACTTCTATATACGTGTTTAATCTAATAGGCATGTGCAAAACAAAAAAAAAATCATTTTCAGGCGAAACAAATGATAACAAAAAATGTTTTCATTCGTTTCGTCAAAGGAAATTAATTGTTATGTTGTTTTGGATGCGGAGGCAACGAGCCTCCGAAACCGCAACACGAGCGACGGCCGTATCGGCCGCCGGCACTTCCTGTGCATGCGCGTCGCCATTTTAGAGCAGATCTTGGTATACACCAAGATAGCGGCGCCCTCATTTTCGAGCCCTGCCATCTTAGTGTATACCTAGACCGGTACGCCGCCGCACGTTCAGCGTGTGACGTCACTGTCATGTGACGTCACACACTGCATGGCGGCGGGCATGCGCAGAAAACGCTGGCGGCCAATATGGCCACCGGCGCGTTCTCAAAACGAATGAATGTATGCCTGAATATTGTTTTAGTATATTCGGGCATATATTACATTCGTTATTTCGGATTCGGACGAACCGCCGAATCAACTGATTTTTGTTAATTTGCAGGTCCGTCCGAATCCGAATGCACATGTCCAGACACAAGGTGAAAAGTAAAGCTGGCCATACACTTTGTGAATTCCGGCAGGTTCTTGATGAACTGGCCAACATTTATACAGTAGGTGCCGCTGTCTGCACCATTCTGGCTGGAATCCCTCGATCAGAAAATCAAAGGAGCTAGATGGAAAATCTTTGAAATAACGGTGCTTTCAGCCAATCAGCTGCAAACACCATCCGTGTATTCTGACAGCTGCCGGTGGACTCTTCCATGGGCTAAACGAAAAAAATAGAACAGTGCATGGCCAGCTTTACTTCATAACTTCGATCTTGTCCTCCTGAGTACATTTAATTCTGCCTGGGTTTTAACTTTAGGGTAACAAAATGGGGAGGTTCAGTCAGAAAGAGGGAGTAGGAAAATGATAGCTCCTGCTGGGCTCTCTCTTTAGTAAACCTCTAGTGCTCTGGAAATCCTTTGTCATGTGTGCAACCTGCATGACATGTTAATTTATAAAACAAACATTGTATAAGCTTGGCAAAAAAAAAAAGATATAAAACATCCATTTCAAATCTTTTTTTTATTTCTGTGATGACGGATTTACTTTCAGTTTAGTGGGAATCAGATTATGATTTTTTTTAATATTTAAATTTGTTTGCCTTTAAAACTTTTATACCAATTGACTCGTTTAAAGTAGTATTAAACTCTCAATCTTTTTTTCAATAACGAATCCAGATCAACCAAATACACATTGCCCAGCAAAGTATTTCTTTACATTTTTGCCCAAGCACTTATCCTCATCATGTCCCCAAACACCTGGCTCCAACTCACTCAGCTTGGCTTCTCTGAACTTTCTGTCTAGTACAAGATCACAAGGGACAGAGCAGTCTCCAGCAGCCGTCTATCTACTAGCTCGGAGAAGGGAGGAAACAGGAGGGGAGAGAACAGGGAAGTGTCTTGCCTGGCTTTGTATGTGTGTTTGTGGGCACACACAGCTTACTAGCACACACAAGGGTGGCTCCATAAGACCCTGCAAGGGAAAGGAGCTAAAACAGGATATTAGGACCAATGCTCAGAGGACCAGCTGGTTCTGAAGTAACCTAAAACTTTTAAACATCAAGGAGCAGCATCCATTGTAGGTGATTTAGTCAGCATCTGAAATAGATTAAAAACCTTTTGACTTTAATATCACTTTAAGGCAGGGGCACTTGGTAGTGTCAGAGCTGTTGAATGTTGGCTAACAGTGTTTTACATAAAGATAAATCATGCCTGGTTCTTAATGTAACCATATTAAACCAAACAAAGCCATTTTTGGAGGATGCACCCATACCGGTTTCTCTGTACCGTGTACATATTTTTTTATGGGTACTCGCCAATACCGAGTACCGATAATGGCATTCTGAGGTAGCGTGGACCCGGCTTCCCGGAAAATCAGGAGGCCGGGCGACGGGTCATCACCCACCACTCAACTTACTGACTGTCTAGGAAGCAGTGAACCTCTTGCTCAGGGTGAGGCATTCCCCAGCCCCGCTGCTGAAGCCACACCTCCTGCTGTGCGAAGCTCCGCCCCGCCGGACAAAGCCCGACCCCCAACCTGTCCCCAAGCTAGTGTAAAAGAAGAAGGGAGGGACAGGGAGGAGCCTCCCTGTCCCTCCCTTCCTCCTCACCGCTGAGGCTCCATGACAGGTTACACAGCGGTGAGGATTTCCCTGCTGTGTAACCTGTTAGATGCCGATCTGAATGGAGAAAAAATCTGTCAGCTTCAGACATGAAGCTGACAGCTTTTTCCTCTATAATTCTAGGTGAGGCTCTGCCTTCCCTGCCTCACCTGACCGCACGTCCCTGCTAGGAAGCCAGCTTCACGCTCCCTCATGACACTGCAGGGCAGCCGGGCTACCTGACCAACCAAGAAACCAGGCAGTGGGACATGACCTGGCAGTGTCCATAGGCAGTGCGAAGCCACCTTCCCAGCCAATCAGTAAGCCCTAGTATTTTGTAAAAAGCAGCTGCTGGGTCACCCTTCATTCCTTCTTGGTCAAGTAACAGAAATGATCTAGGTGCATATACTGTATAACATTACAACTGATTTTACAAATAGAGAGAAAAAGGAGAAGCGTAAGGTGGGGGGGAGGGCGATGAAAGTGAGATGAGGATAAAAATGTTGACAATAGAGTTGATACATTTAAACAGAAAATTAGCTTCTGTGATAGTAATGCTACTGATCCTTGCATGGCACGTCCACATAATGAAAGTCTGCTCCTTGTTATTACTGAGCAGAGTAATGAAAGATTGACAGGATGGAATTTCCCATCATGATGGAACCTGTCCCACCTTGTCCCATCTGCTCCTTAGTTGTCACTATTGATGACTTGGATAGGTCACATTGTCTGGGAAAAACCTCACTACTTTCTGATGCAACACACAGCTTCTCTCCTCACTGCTCGGTGCTGATTGCAAGCTTTGGTCTGTGTCCCCCCCATTGCCCGCTACTCTCCCTGCACGTGTCGTCAGAGGCAGTGTCGATCGGAGGGGACACAAGGCCGATCCAGCTGCTGGTGCCCAGCAGGGAGGAGAGAAGCTGTCAGGAGGCAGAACAGGGAGGGAAGCTCGGCTCTGGTGACAGGCGGGAGGGGCCGAGCAATACGGATAAAGAGTAGAGCAAAAGCAGTACTGAGTACTGTTTGTAAGTAACTTTGGACATAGTGATTACATCCCTTCCTGTTCATTTATGAATGAGAACTTAGTAGATATTTACTGTCTGCTTAGTTTATGAATGAACAGGAGGCAGCTCAGTACAGAGGCTTCCTGTCTATTCATAACTGGGTTAATTGTATATATTTCACCAAAACTTTTCTAGACATGAAGAAACATGCCGGTATTGAGGGGGTTAAAACTTGGAGCTTGGTAATTGTGGACAAGATACAATAAATGTACAAGGTCATAGACGGAGGGAGGTGGAGGTGAAGGGGTTAATGTATAATAGACATGTAAATGTATTTCCATTCCAAATGGATATTCATATGAATTTCCATAAATTGGGACATTCGAATGCACCCCAATTTCCAAATTTGAATGCGTCCAAATGTGAACAAATCCGAATGTTCCTTTAAAGAGAATTCTGAACTGTCCGAATTTCATTCTAAACTAACATGTGACTGTTCTCTGGCCAATCAGATTTTTTTTTTGGCTGTTGGGAGTTGCATTGCAGGCATTGTCATGTGAGTTCCTGTGGTGGATCTTTCCGAAATGAGAATTCAGATGGCTACGAAATGCAAATGAAGAACTGAGTCAAATTTCAGATCCAAAATCCAAAAAATGAAAAGTAAAAATCCCAATCGATCCTAAATGAAACAAAACTAATTGTGTCTAATGTATAGATGTGCAGGATAGGGGAAGTGAAAGGGTTAATGTATAGGTCAGAGCAAAGATAGCATGGATCTAACATAAGCAGGAGAGAAGTGTGGTTAAAAGGGTTAAAATGCTTTAAATCTTTTTCTTTTTTTTGCTGCTGCGGCTTGTTTTCACTAGGAAGTAGTGAATTAATGACTCATCAATTCATTACTCCCTTTACTCTTCCCTGCCTCTGATGGAAGAGGAGGGGGAGGGCTTGGCAATGTAAACATTGCCATATGATCGCTGTGATAACCAATCACAGGACACAGCCAGTCTGATTGGCTCTGTGTGTAATGCCGCGGCTCTCCACTGTCTAATGACAGTGTATACAAGTACATCCTCCCAGAACAATGCTCCAGCGAACCGGCCGTTTTAATACAGGAAGCTGCAATATGTTACATTTGTATTCTTAGGTTTAGATACAGTTTGATAAAAGTTACAGCTCTTTTTAATAAAAATGATATTACTGTATATTGTGACATGTTAGGAAATGACTTGTTCAGTTACTGAAAGGTCCTCTTTAAATGGGAAAGATTTAGCAGGATTTTCATTGGAATAGAGTCACATGCTGTTCCATGTTGCTCTTGTACTTGTCATTTTTTATCTGGTGGCTTTGCATTTCCCCGAGCCCTATTTTTTAATAAACTTCATTGCAGTAATGATTTTACATATGGATATTATAATTTCTAATTAAATCATTTCATTACGCGTTATGTTAATGGAATGTGGCGGAGAATAGATAGAATCTCGTGTAATATGTTCCCGGAAAGGCTGTAAGGCGGCTCAGCATGCCTCATGCTCTTGTCTCTTGTATAATTTACCCCTTGGTTATGTTCTCTATGCTAATTGTCTGCTGGCTGGTAATATTACTTGCAGCTTGTTGGAGAGTAGATGGCTGTTTACAAGACTCCATAACGCGGATCCATGTATCATGCAGATGGCCATTAAAGTGCTACTAAACATAATTTATGGGTTGCTTTATGCAGATGAGTCTGCAGGATGAACCTGTCAGATGTATTGATAGTTAACATTTTGTCTGGAATTTGAGACCACAAGGTACCTGTGGCTACAGCCTGCCACCAGCCAGCATGCTGTATAGAAGGACTCTTGCGATCTTGGAGGAAGTGGTGGTCTCTGAGCAAAGATTGAATACACTCCTTGCTGAAGCTCTTCAATCAGCAGGGAGCATGAACTTTGCTGATTAAAGTGCTCTAGCTCTGAGGGCCCATTCACACCATGTCCGGATCTGATGCAATACGTTACATTTTTCTCCTGCACCAAAAATGCATCCCAATGTATTTGTATGTGATTTTTGGGCTCTGATCACAACAGTCCAGTTCGTTTCAGTGCAGGAAAAAAAATGCTGCATTTTACATTTTTCCTGCACTGGGACACAACGGAACGCACCGAACGTGTCACAAACGCCTCATAAAAACGCACCACAATGCACTGGAACGCAACAGAAGCTATGACATGGAGCAAGACGAGATTAATTTGCATAATGACATTACCTCCCCCAAAAAACAAAAAAAACGCACTGGAACGCGTCACAAATGCATCACAAACGCACTGCACCGCGTTTGCAGCTACGTGTGCAGATCTGGTCCAGACATGGTGTGACGGGGCCCTGACTCAGCAGGAGGGTGCGTGAGACCTTTGCAGAGAGACCACTGCTTTCACATGGAGAGCAAGCGTCCTTCTCTGCAGCATGCTGCCAGGGGACAAGGGCTTTACCTTCAACACAAAATGCCTTCTAAGCCCAGCCTGCCTACCATTCCTCTAATCTAATTATTATTATTATTATTATATAGGATTTATATAGCGCCAACAGTTTGCACAGTGCTTTACAATATAAGGAAGACATTACAATCACAATACAATTCAAGACAAGATGGTAAGGAGGGCCCTGCCCCTGAGGGCTTACGATCTAGGAGGGAGGGGCAAGTGATACATAAGGAGGTGGCTGTGTGGGGAGGAATTGTTTGAGAACGTGATGGTTCAGTGGTTAGGCTGATGTGGGCTCTTATTTCTTTGGGAGATACCAGGTCGAAAAGTCAGAAGTCAAGCCCTTACTAACATAGACAAACCAATTTTGGAAGGCGGAAAGAGGAGGAGTTTCTAGGTTATCAAGATGATAGCTGGCAACTTGTATTCCCAGGTATTACAAAGGACATATACAAGTCCTACTTCAGCCAAAACATTCTTGGTTTGGGCAGCGTGGCGAGGAGTTAAAACCTCTAGCAGTTCCTGAAACATGGCGGGATTGTTGTTCAGGTAACATTGCATTGATTATTGAGGTCATAATGAGGCTCCCTTCTGTTTCTGCTAATATTGGTTTAATTGTCAAGAGAGAAAGGCCAACTCAGACGGCCTGCTGGGTATTTCCAATTTTTATCCTGCTATACATCTTCTGTACCTGACTGACTGTAGTTACTTATATTTTTATCTTCTAAATGGCCCTCAGTCTAGACCAGTAAAAGCTCAAGTTGGGTGTTCTTTGGTTCAAGCTCTGCCCTCTCTCAGCACCCACTGTTGCCGCACCCACACATTTAGGACTTTGAGGGTGGAGGTTGTACCGCATTGAACCATGCCAGAGCTTAAAATTCTGCCTTGAAGCCCTTTGAAAACCGTCTTATATTCAGTTGCTTTAAAGCCTTACATAAGAGTTACATCACTGAGACTAAGTTGACTTTCTAACCTAAAATGTGTATTTTCTATGCCCCATTCGGGCCATTCCCCAAATGGGGAAATTCACACCTTCTATTTGTCCTCATGGCCATTATCAGTGGAACATAAAGTAATAAAAATATTACAGTTGAAGCCAGAGCTGGAGGTGAAAGAAAATCCTCTAATTGGGATACTTGTTTTGGAAACAACTGATACTTTAGGGAGATTTCCTTTCATTTCTTTAATTTCTTGTTGGACAGAAAGTTAAGGAAAATACCCCATGATGGACTACAATCCCAATACAAATGAGTAAACTACAATTGTAGTCCATCACAGGAGTGATCTTGGAGCAGTTGCTACTTTACAACACACACAGGGACCATGGGGAACAAAAGTAGCCACTCTCCAGAAGGAAGAACAGTGTCAGCACCAATTATGAAATGATTTGAGGATCTACAGCCGAGTGATACACAAATAAGATACATTTTTGTTAATAGTTAGGGTACATGAATGCATTTTTAATATTTAACTCCTAAGTTTAGTGCCACTTTAAATAAATAACCTTTCACTTCTTCAAAAGGTCCCAGAACTCCAGAACCCAGGTCACTCTAGTGTAGTCTAGTAAAGTCAAGGGCTCACCCAACCTTTCGCACAACTTGCTTATCATGCTTCGACATGATGGTTAGTCTCAATGTCCAATAGGGGTAGTGTAGGAGGAGGCTGACCACCTGAGTATTTTTGCATTTTCCCTACAGCTGCCACTTTATAGACTTCTGGAATGAAAGTTGCACTGGAACTTCTCGTTGCTATTTTCTTTTCCTGTGTACTTGTCCCCTTTGATGCATATTAGCAGAATTTCATGTTACATTACAGAGGTTGGAATTAGAAGAAACCGTAGCGAGCTACATTTCAGATGTGATTTTCTTTGAACAAGCCTATCCAGCGTATTACTCATGTCAGATATTATTCAAATTTTTTGGCCTCTGCTTTTATGGAAACTTGAATGTTTTCCTGAGCTCACAAACCTGACTTTGCAGATTTCCTTCTGCTTCTTTCTTTTCAGGTTTAATCAGTGGTGAATCAGCCACTTTCTGCGGTAAAACCGCGGTGATAGGAAAGCTTACTCATCTAAACGTATGTTTTCTAAGCTTAACGCTCAACGTTGTGCGAGTGTGGAGCCGTTAAATGGGAAGCTCGGACAACCGAGTATTTTTATACCATTTGAGCTTTGTTTGCATTGAGCATTGAAATGTGGCCTCTGTGTACAGCACCATCACACCCTCTGCATGGCAGAGCTGAGTAGATCTGAACAAGAAAAATAAGAAAGTCTATGTTGCTTTGAGGGCCTTGTTCGTCTATTTTCTCATTTTTAAGTTGCACTGTGAGTCAGTGGATGGATGGCATAAATGCAGAGTTTGCAAAGATGTCAAATAAATGCACAACTGATAACTAGTAATTTAGTTGCCATCTCTTTGCAGTGAAGGTAATGTTAATGTTGACCTACTTAAGTAGTAAAATAAAGTTAGATTACCATTCTTGAGTAAAAAGGGCTGAAATATTTATCTTTCCTGGGGAAAAGGCTCCAGGCTTCCTCCAGCATTGGTCACATGACCAAAAGCCTAGGCACCTGACCAGGTGGTCTCTGTCTCTCATTTTCCTCTTCATGCCTAGGCTTTTGGTCATGTGACCAGTGCTGACAGTAACATTTTCTCCTCCAAAGGTAATTAATCCATTTTATTAAATTTTATTTATAGTTTTAGTGGATTTCTTTAATGTTTAACTATAATTTTGTTGGTACAAAAAAGAACCCCCTCAAGGTAATATATATGTATTGCATGAATTTTAGCAAACTTTATTTACAGGTGCATACATTTCTCTGCTTCACAGAAATTGTTGTTTGTTTCACTAAGTGCTTTTTTCAAAATAATTTCTGAATGAGAGGATTTGGCTTCAATAAAGTCATCTAGAGCAATTTCGGAAATGTAAGAAAAGCTGCAGTGTCTGCATTAGACATGTGCACCAGCAAAAAAATTGTTTAGTTTTGATTCGGATTTTGCATATTTCGTTTTTCGGATTCGGGTCCGCAATTGAATTCGTTGCGGGATTCGGATTCGGACGAAATTTGTTAGTGCGGTCGAATTTCATGTTCTGCAGACTTTTTTCATCTTCTGCAGACTGTAAAAAAAAAAAAAAACATTTTTTTTTCTATGTCACTTTGCTGCTAACGAAATGTCGTCCATTTAGCATATAGCGGGCAGTTCTCTTTTAAATATATAGGAGAGGTGCTATTAAAATCTCTTATAAGTAATTAGTCTGCATAGTTAATAACCTAAAGGCCCATTATAGCAAAACAAAATATTGTATTCGTGTAACTGTACATAGTTAATACTTGTAATTATAGTATTTAGTGTATTATTTCCTTTTTCTATTTCATTATTTACAATTGTCCCCACATTTATATACTAACCCAGCTGTCCAGTAAAAGTGATATTTACTGGGGTTGGGACAAACTATTATACTGTCAGGAGTGCTTCCAACTGTCAGCTTTTATTTATATTGTTAAAACATTTCTTCCAAAAGGAATTTAAACTGTTGTTGACACTGCGTGTCACTGTGGTACCCTGACCACAGTGCGACAACTCTACTGTGCCATTTCGTTGTAGAACTAATAGCATAGTCAACCTGTTACAGGAAGTGGAAAATCAACTGATCTGATTGTAGGATCAACAGGTAACAGGTGACTCAGAAAAACAAAAACTACTGCGTGAATGCTATGAAAGGACTGCATAATATACATAACTTTTGCTTCTGCCCAGAGTTCTGCTTTACAACTGAACAATCAGCATAAGCTTGAGCAAGATTATTCATTTGGCTCAGCGATGAGTGGTTCTCTTTAAATGCAGTATTTCCATTGAACAGGAATGTACATTTATTTTACAAAAAAGCAGCCTGGTTAATGTCTAATCTATAAAAAAAATGCATTCCATAAATTACAATTTGTTTGTTATTCTCCCTGTTCACAACCCACAATATGTATCCGTCTCTCTTGCAACGTTGAGGGACTGAATTCTCCAGCATTTCCTAGAAACCTTAATTATCTTTGACTGTGTAAATGACTAAACATCTACCCAATGCACTTCCTCTTCCAAGTAAGGTCAGAACCCAACTGGAAACCAATTTATCAGCTGATTACATTTGTAATCCATCCTCGTCATGATTCTGTGAATTAAAATAGCTCCTGTTTGTGGAAGGAATGAACGTATCTTGGCTGGAGACAAGGGTCAGGAGTACTGCAGGTTCAGTTGTATCAGAAACATCTCAGCTCGACCTTAAGTCGGGCTGCCTGGTGCTGTGTTCCAGCGTGGAGGTGAATTACAAGCGTAGGTTAATCCACTGAGGGCTGAACTTCAACATCCCAGGCCAGAACTATATTAAATTGTTAAACACAGTAAGAAAGAAGGCACTTTTAATAAAATACATATCTACGGTTTTGATCTTGATAAATGGCTGAAGTACGGTGACTCAGATCGCCTCTTCGGCAATTTGAGTTTAGCATATGTTTTGTATTAAAGGGAGAAAAGGAAAGTTTTCTTCAATTTATAAAGAGCACAGAAAGCCAGTGCTTGGCATTGATATATTAAAGGTCACTGAGCTGTATATTGTACATGAAAGAGCTAAAATATTTACTTGTAATTAAATAAATCTATCAAACGTTCATTCTTCTGTAGAAGGAAAATGCAGCTTGTTTACAGTTATATTCTGGTTGCATTGGAGTCCAGTATGAGATCATTTCGAGTTGCTTCACAGGTGAAATTAACCTGCAGTTGACCTTCATCTGATGTTCGATTGACCTTCTAAACAACATTAGTTAGGGCCGTCCTTCTAATGCGGCAGCCTAAGGCCCCGTTCACATTGAGCGATTTATCGCGTGGTAATTCCCGCGATATCGTGGCTATTTACCGCGCGATATCGCTCTTCGATGCATCTCAATGGGAGAAAGGGTCCTGCTGTCGCGGGTCGTGTGTCGCTACAGCAGGACCCTTTTTAGAGCGGATTTTGCCGCGATTCTCGCTTGCTCAATGCAAGTATTTGCGCGATATCGTGCGACAAATCGCGTGATATCGCGCAAAATCCAAATCGCGCGACAAACGCGCGATTTGCGAACCGCTCAATGTGAACGGGGCCTGAGGTTGCTACCTCAGGCAGCATCACTTTGGGTCATTGTAATGCTCTGGACTACAAATCCCAGAAACGTAAAGCTTATCTCAAGGATGAGCCCAGCTTTAAAGCTTGGCAAAACTTTAATTTCTATTTGTTAGAAGTAAACTTCAAGGAAACTGACCTAGTAGCATTTAAAAGTACTTTACCTGGCGAAAATGCTGCATGTACAAACTTGGTTACAGGAAAAGCAAACAAATACATAAACAATACAGGCTGCTACAAACATTCACATGCACCCACTACACTATCTTCTAGTACATGTATGATTTCTAGGAGGGGAAACACAGAAAATGTACTTAGCTCAGGCTGCAGGCTCCACAAATTCCGTGATGAACAGGACTTCTTGGCCTACAAATGGCTTCTCGTTGCAGTCTCTGCTAAATCCTTTGTACAGTATGTCCTGGTCTTGAAGCAAGTCCTCTCTTCTTGTGAAGCTCCCTCGTACTGGCCCCTTCCTGTGAAGCCCTCATCTTGTGAAGTGCAGTGCTCCCTTTCAGCTACTGGCTTTTTCTTGAGAGAAACTGTCCACACACTTGGAAGCGCCGCCCCTTTCTCTTTTAAGAAAATGCAATACAATGCATTTCACTTTCCCACCTCTAGGTGGCAGCGTTGCACCATAAATTGCCATCAGTAGTCCAGATTTGATTTAAGTCTTGACCAGGCTAGGTGTGACTGTTTACGATCACCATCCCATTGTGATACGAATCAATACAGGACAAGCTACACCATTGTGAAAAAACAGTTTGGTTTGTTTAGGTGGCACCTTCCATTGTATGAACCCAGCTTTCTATCAACAAACAAACAAAACCTCCGTCTCTATTGCAAATCTATGTGTGTCTGAAAAAGTCCACTAATATATATCGCAACACAGTCATGTGGGGGGAGGCAGGCAGAGTGGCATGGCTGCTCTGCTGCACAACCTTTACATCCCCTTTTCGGCCACAGCTTCCCAGGTTGCCCAGGGAGATACGTAAGGGCCATGCACATCTCCTGCCCAGCTCTAAGCAACCTGGGATGCTTTTGTGAGCATCCCACCAAGCTCCAGGCAACCAGTAACATCACTGGTTGCCAGGAGCTGGGCAGGACCCCACCCCCTTCGTCCACCGCCTCATGCAGCAAAAAGTCTTGGAACGCCACGATATTAGTCTTCAAGCTGTTTTGCATTTCCCTTGACTTGTAGGAGGAGAAAAGCAGTGCAAACATTAACAAAGAGCATCAACAAAGGCCCCTAAAAACGATTATTTTACCAAGAACTGTTCAGTGTGATGGGACTTTATCTGCATGGATAGTTTGGGTACACAATCACTCTATGTACTTCTTAGTAAACTTAGTCCATTGCGCTATAGACTTCTTGGTAAATTTTGTCCATCATGCTATAGACTGCTTGGTAAAAAAATTTCTATCACACTTTAGACTTCTTGATAAAGTTTTTCCATTAAGCTGTAGACTAATTGTTAAATTTTGTCCATCAAGCTATGGCGTTTTTGGTAAATTGTATCAATCTATTAGATCAAAATATGACTGTGTCACTTTAGTTTTTTTAGATTGAGAATGGTAGAATTACTGGCTTGGCAGATGCACTGGCATTTTCTCTACATTTTTGTTCTTGGGTTTAGATATACTTCAATTTAGACTTTTTACCATATTTGCGTGAAAATTGAGACCACTAGATGATGAGATCAGTGGGCAAGATCAGTGGACAAGCATACCTCAGGGCAGAATACAGCTTCAGACTTCTAGCTACAGTCAATACAGGCTATGGACCTTTAAGTGGAGACAGACAATCTACATTTGTAGACTGTTAAGCACAACCAGATAGCACAAATATCCTCTAGGATGAGCAGCCAGAACCTCCTGCATGTTCACCGACAGCAGCTTGTAACGAGCTTTCCAGGACTCTATAGTGAAACCTCTTCCCAAGATGTTCTGCAAAGGCAGCCATCTTCCTGCTCCTCTCCTTTTGGCTATACTCTCCAGTAAGACAGCATAAATCCTCCAGGCCCCTAAGACAAAGATCCACACTTAGTATCACCCTCCCCAGGAAGCAGGCTTGGAAGGCAAAAGGATCTCCAACACAGCCTCCTCTCCTGGCCAGAGCATAGGAGGCAAAGGACTGACTCACATCCAAATCCTTTCCAGACTGCAGCCTGGGAAGGAAGACCCTTCTCCAAGGTCACCCCAAATACTTATATGCTTCCTCAGCATGCACCATTGGCAATACAGCTCCTAGCTGGATGCCAGAGAGATATAAATATTCATAAATACTTATAACTCAACAATATTCTTTCTTCTTGTTCTGTCTGCCAGGGACACTTCCTGACAACAGGCAGAAGTAAACAATATCCCGAGCTTAGGGGAACCCAATGAATACAGAAACAATAACAATTCAACCTCAGGCTGACTTCACCCTAGATGTAACACCAAATTTATAATAGGGACGCTCCAACTTATGGCCCTACGTATATTACCAGGCTCAACTAAGCTCTCCTTGGCAGTAAGACTTGGTCATAACCTGAGTGTTACAACACTGTAGACCTCAGTGGGCTGCACATAAATCCAAGCCCTGGTTTAAATTCAGACAAAGAACAATATTCACTTTTCTAGAACAATGTAAAATGTCCCTATCCCCGCTTGTACAGAAACCACCAAAACAATTCCTGAAAGAATACATTAATGGAAAATGTAATACGGGAAGTTAAATAAAGTATGGAACTGGAGAAAATCAAGAACTATTGATTACAATAATCATATTAGCCTTATCAGTATTCATGGCTAGTAATTTAATCTTGCCCACATAAGTAGACTATGAAAATTATATTCTTAGAGTTAGAGGGAATATTAATCAAAATACAGAAGCCAGTCAGCTGCAGGAACTGTGCATATATTTTGTTTCTTGAAAATGCTGACAGCTGGGTTTTGTAATTTCTTTCCTCAGCAATTTGCCATTAAACATGATGTATTTTGCAGAAAGTTACATAAAGATGTGCTGTACTCTATACAGTACATAACTATAAATATTATGTGATAGTGTAGAAGAGTGATGTACATCAAGGCCTTGGCTGTGGAGAAGAATAGGTATAACAACATGTATTAAGTCATGCCTAACAAAAACACCCAAATTGTTAAGGTAGGACAGGTAGCACCCAGCTTTATTGAGTGTGCACAGCGTATTTATACCAAATATCAGGATAGACCACACAGATTTCAGTGTTGGTTTGCCATTGCCACTACCGTTGGTCTTTACTGAGTTTGCAAATCACGAACGTTGGACCAAAAACTTTGCAGGTTAACCAGCAGAAATAAGGAACAACCCATAATATATTGCATATAATTTGCCCCTGGTCTGTTGAGCTAATGAAGGAATTGATAACTTGGGGGGAACCCCACTCACTTTTTTTTTAACTGGGAGGGGGGGGGAGGTGGGTCCCTCCTAACACTCCTACCAGACCTAAAGGGTCTGGTATTAATTGGGGGGAAGCTCATGCTTTTTTTTTAGACTGTAAAAAAAAAAAAAAATTTTTTTTTGTCTAATGTCACTTTGCTGCAACGCAAATTCATTCACAAAAATTCGTACAGACTACCGCTAACGAATTTCGTCCGAAAATTTCGTTTTTCTCGAATTCGTTTTCATTTGTCATTTTTGTTATTCAGATGCATCCGAATCTTCGAATAACGAAAATTTGACCGAAGAACAAATTTTTCCAAAACGAATCGCACATGTCTAATACCTACTGTGCTATACTGTGGTTTTAAATGTGCCATTGGTACTTGCCCCCCTTGGCAGTGCCTGGCTTCCCGTGACTTGTGAATTCTGCAAATTGCCTGAATTAAAATAACATAGACTTCAATTGAGGTTCACTGCAAAGTTCATAAACTTTGACCAAGATTTGCAAAACTGTTCATGAACAGAACCCTGGCAGATTTGCTCATCGCTAACGATGAGCACAAATTCGCATAATATAGCCTAAAGTCCTATCCTAACTATAGATTCAGGACAGATGTTCAACTATCTAAAGCCCACTGATGGCATCAACCAGAGACCATATGACTGTTGGCAAGCTAAACCCTGCCAGTATAGCTGTGAGAATAGCAAACAAGTGGACTGGGAAGCTGTCATGCAGCACAAGGAAATCATGAATTACATTTTATATTTATTATTTCAGTCCCACAATTAGTGACCAAGGGGATGAGTTGGTTATTTCTCTAAGTTGACTTGTGCTAAATATGCATAAACATTTGCAAATGTCACTAATGAACAGCAATTAACATAATATGACATTCATTAAAATTTCATAATTCCAAGCTACGATTTGGTGTTCTGAAATTGTCACAATTTAGAAGTGACCTGTGTTTGCCTTTAGGATAATGATATTTGGATAATGTTTACTGTCATTATAAGCAGTTTAATGCAAAGAAAAAAGCAAAACAAAATAGCCCCCATTGTGTACAACCCAAACCAACCCCCCTCTCCTCCACGCTCGAGCATGCTGATTGAACAATGAAGGGAGCATAGTTTTAATGCATAATACCTTTTATCCAACCTATAAATTATTGTATTTGTTATTTGAAAGGCCAATAAAAATGAAACATAGTGGTGATAAAAAAAAGCATTTGTAGGTTAATCTAATAATTTCTTAATATTTGCTTTGATTTGCGGATGCTCGGTATGGATGATGGCGCCATTGTATGTATAACCTGTTTAGATGTGGTGAATACCGGGCTTCATTTAGCACTGGTATGCTTGTCTACTGTCATGGATACTGACAATTACACATTCTGTGAGTATTCATTTTGATTGTACTATACAATTAGTTTGGAATTATATCATAACATTTTACACTACAGTCATCATGTTTACCAACAGCTCCAACTCTCTCAACTCAGCTTTCCTGAATTTCCTGTCCAGTACAAGATCATAGGGGACAGAGCAGTCTCCAGCAGCTGTCCATCTACTAGCTTAGAGAAAAGAAGAGGGAGGAGCAAGGAGAGCAGGGAGTGGTTTGTATTGCCATTCCTTTGTGTTTGTGGAGACACACATAGCTTACTAGCGCACACAAGAGTGGCTCCATAGGACCCTGCAAGGGATAACTCCCGGCATGTATAAAACTAACCCTTGCAGTGGGGCTCATACATGATCCAGTAAAAGGGGCGGGACAGAAACAGTCAAGCTGGGGAATGAAGGAATAGATGATGCTGTATGTCCTCCAGCCCGGAAATGACGTGGGTTTTATTTGACTTGCTGCAGCTTCTATTGTACACTGTGATTAACTCACAAAGTGCAGTGAAATCAGAGTAGACAATTTCAGAGAGGAGCCTGTCAAACAATGTAAGACAGAAGGGAAGGTGAGAGTTCAGCTTTAGTAAGTCTTGGGGGAAAGGCTTACAAGATAATACCCCCTTCTTATGCCACTTAAAGCTGGTGAGACCAATGTCTTCTAGAATAAACCTCCTCCGTTTGCAATTTAGCGTGGGCTATGAAGAAGAGGATCTTTTTCCTGCATGTTGCTGAATTTTTCCACCCAAACTAGTCATTGTTATTCTCCTGTTACAATGTTTGATGCTCACCTGGCAGGTTATTAGCAGCAAGAGCAATGGCCCGTATCCACACATGCTGCTTTTTTATCTATCAAAGTGGCAGTGACAAAACAACAGGCACGGTTCTACAGGGAAGCTATCAAGCAGAAAGAATGTCTGCAACACTAAATCCACAAAACATCATCCTTAACAGGGCTCTAAGTGGACGGCGAGGGCCAATATCTCTCCTTTCACGTTCGAAGGGCTTGCGGTGGCAATTAAAATGACAGAAATGAAACGTTTTATTTAGAAGGAAGGCGAGGCTTTTTATTTTTTTTTACTTCGACACCTCTGGTTATAAAAAATAAATAAATGTGTAATAAAATAATATTCTATGTACTGTTTCATCGGTACGATCGATGTGGAAGTGTCAAAAGTTGAGCTCGTTTCCGAAATCTCATCTTGAAAAGTTGCACAGAACAGCAAAATCTTGGGAGGCATCTTAAAATGGAATTGTTTACAACGTGTGCCATTCCTATGAAGGGAAGCATGACTGGCTTTTGTAGCCGCTCGTAAGCAGGGCCAGATCTATAATGAGGCACACTGAGGTGGTTGCCTCAGGTGACATCTTAATGAGTCACGTGGAGGGGCCACACCTGCCGTGGCATTTCATTGGGTCACATGGGAGGGGGGCACACCTTCCGCCCCCTTTACGGCCAGAACATCCCAGGTTGCTAAGAGCTCTTAGTACCTGTGGCGCTCTGGCCAGCATTCTGCCCAGCTCACTGACATCACTGGTTGCCAGGAGCTGGGCGCAATGCCAGCCAGAGCATCCTGCTCAGCTTATGGCAGCCAGTGACGTTAGTGAGCTGCACTGGATGCTGGACAGAGGTACGGCGTACAACCACACATTACTGTGCACCACCAACACCCCCCCTGTGACGTGCACCGCCAGCATCCATCCTCCCTGGTCTTAGGTGTAGAAAATTGTACCCTGCTCATAAGCTTAAAGGAGAACTATGGGGTCAGTGTTTTTCCCCATAGTTCTTCTTAGGGTAACGGGAGGACACAAACTAGCATCTTCCCGTTACCCTAAGCTCAGTATACCGCGAGCTACAGCTCGCGGTATACTGAGAAGCCGGAGCGGATCCCGACGTAGATGACGGGATCCGCCCAGCTGCGTGAGTGACAGCTGGCTCTGCCTATCTAGAGGCAGAGCCAGCTGTACCCGCCCCCTCCCCCGTCCGTTCCGCCAGTCAGCGCTGGCAGATCGGAGCGGGGAGAGGGGAATCCAGCCCCTCCCCTTGTCACGGCAGAGAGCCGTGACAGGATCGAGAGGTGAGCGAACCTGGTATGTGTTCGCTCACCTCCCGATCTACTGAGCCGACCTGTGACAGTCTCATTGTCACAGGTCGGCTAGAACTATGAGGTGAGTGGAAATCACTCATCTCATAGTTCTCCTTTAATGATTTGTTGTCACCTCCTGTTAGGTTGTTGTACGTCTTCTAGCCAAGGGATTTTGAAGCTTAAGCCTCATTCACACAGGCAATAAGGGGCAGTTGATGTGCAGTTTTACCACCCCCAGCCACCCGCTGCAGTGTCAGCACTGTGGCCACACTGTGCTGTACGCATTGCTGTGGCCGCAAAGCTTTGCATGGCCACACAGCAAAAAATCAACAGCATGTTGTGTTTGACAGGTGGTGTCGCTTGTCAACTATGACAGTTGAAATTAATTGGAATGTATCGCTACGGTGGGGCATAGGACAACGCCAGTTGCAACATGGTACTTCAATATCAAATCCTATTGGGATTGACAAAAAAAAACCCGCATTCAGGAGGTGGCAGTATTGTCTCCTAATTTCCGGTCAGCGTGTTCCCCCCTCCTCTAAAAAGAAATCCACCACAGATCACTTTTTAGAGGGCAGTGGAGTCAAGCCCATGTAAGTGAGGCCTTCAAAAATAAGTAAGCCTTCAGCAATTCTCTAACTTTTCGAGCAGGGTCGACAATAAATAAAAAACACACGCAATAACCAGCCAATATATAACTGAATAACTGCCTTAATCAGTTTATTTCAGAGGTCACATGACTCCTATTACAATTTGCAGTGCCGGGCGGTAGGTGGTGCTAAGTTGCAATGAGTCACATGTGCTGCCTGACTGCTTTACACGGTGAGGACAGCAAAGCTCTGTGGATGAGCTGCTGTCAATTAAATGTACTGACCTGCCCTGTGACATCATCATAGTAAGCCACACATAGGGATGGCTTTAGCTTTATTTAGCTATCCAGAGCATGCTGAATGTGGGGGGAAAGTTGCAGGGGATAGATGAGGCTGAAAATCATTGCCAAGGAGGAACAGTAACACACCCCCAGGTTCAACAGGTATTTTAACAAAATACAAGACATAAAAAAAAAAAAATGTATAATCCATTGAAATCACCAAATGGCAGATGACGCCAGTGGAGGTTTCCAGTGGGGCTTCGGCAGTAGAGGCCGGGGTCGCGGAAAAGGCAGGGGCCACGTAAGAGGACATGGGGCCCATGAAGGAAAAGCAGACAAAAAGGAATGGTTCTCGTCACCACAAACTCAGTTGCCTGGGGAAGGACATGAAGATCAAATCCCTGGAGGAGGTCTGCCTCTTCTCTCTGCCCATGGAGTCTGAGATCATTGACTTCTTTCTGGGCTCCACTCTAAAAGATGAGGTCCTGAAGATCATGCATGTGCAGAAGCAGACCCAGGCTGGACAGCAGACCATTTTCAAGGCTTTTGTGGCTATTGAAGACTACAACGGCCATAGGGCATGAAGTGCCCCAAGGAAGTTGCCACTGCCATCCGTGGTGCCATCATTCTGCCCAAACTGTACATTGTATCTGTCCACAGAGGCTACTGGGGTAACAAAATCTGCAAGCCACACACTGTGCCCTGAAGGTGTCAGGTGGTTGTAGTTCCATACTTGAGTGTCTTTTCCTGGCTCCCAGAGGTACTGGCATTGTGTCAGCTGCTGTCCCCAAGAAGCTGATGCGGATAGCTGGTATGGATGACTGCTACACCTCTGCACCTCACCTAGGGCCACTGCTACACCTCAGCTAGAGGCTGCACTGCCACTCTGGGTAACTTTTCTAAAGCCACCTTTGATTCCATCTCAAAGACATACAGCTATCTATTTAGCTTTGGTTGTAGTGGAGAGGGATTAGAGCACCTGTCAGGTTTTTATTGCTGTCTGCATCCCCATCAGGGAGCTTCACCCTATTTGTCCTGGTGACCGTTATCATTCAAAGTGAAAGAAAATCCCAAACTTTGGGCTGTCATCAGAAAAGGAATAGTTGGGAAATCTTCTAATGGGGGCACTAGTTCTGGTCACCCTGCTGATAATCAGGGATTTCCCTCACTTTGGAGATATTTCCTCTCACTTCCTGGTGTGGCTACCAGACAGGAAGTGAAGGGAAATCTCCCCAGTGGGACACAGATGGAAAAAAAAAAGTCTTAACTGTCCTTATTTAAAACTTTAAAAAAATAATTTTGGCTTCTGTTCTACTATAACAGAAAATGAGAACATAAAAAGAAAGTGTTAGATTTTTGTGCAGCATAATATTTGATTTGTGTTTGGATCTAGATACTCACAGAGTAAGACATTCGCCAGTAAATTGATATTCTGAACCCGTTACAGAGTTTCTTTGCAGCTTGGTTAGCTGTAGGAGAAAGTATCTTGAAGGCACCAGGGTGAACGTCAGGAAGGAGAAGCTTCAGGCAGGGTCTGGACTATGTTGTCTGATGTTATCATCAACAGCGTATCTTAAGGTTTGTATTTGATATGCAGAGCGGCAAACATTGTAACATGTTTAATGGGAATGTAGCCAGCAGACATCTAAGATGAAATATTGTTTAGAATATGAGATCTCATCACAGCCAAACTTCACAAAGTTTTATATTTCTGCTTTACAGGGAACCAACAAACCACATTTGTACAAGACATTAAAAAGGTACGCTAATATCCAAATTAGGAAAATATATAAAAAGTAAAAGCGCAAAAGCTGCACCATGACCTTTCCATGCATTGCTATCAATAACATGTTTTATGTACTGGTTATTTATCACAGAATCGATACATGTGTTAGCACATAATGCCTGCTTACACCTTACCCCTGGCTCACTTGGAACGCAATCTCCCTGCAGGGCTGCCAGAATCTAATAGGAATAAGAGCAGTTTGCGGTTTATTTACATTAGATCAGTCACTCTATAACAAAAGAAGGACGCTGAAACATGAAATAATCCAAGATGTACTGATAACTTTGGTGTAATTCCACCTTCTCTTCACATGAAGCAGTGGCACAAAAGTTTCACAAGGTAGCCTTTTTTTTGCCCAAATGCACTGTATGCTCTCACTCCATCTACATGCGCTCACCCAATCTACATGCACTCTCTCCAATTACATGCACTCACTCCATCTACATGCACATACTCCACTCTACATGCGCTCACTCCATCTAGATGCACATACTCCACTCTACATGCGCTCACTCCATCTACATGCGCTCACTCCATCTACATGTGCTCACTCCATCTACATGCGCTCACTCCATCTACATGCGCTCACTCCATCTACACGTACTCACTCCATCTACATGCGCTCACTCCATCTACACGGACTCACTCCATCTACATGCTCTCACTCCATCTACATGCTCTCACTCCATCTACATGCACTTACTTGACCTGGTATCGGCCTCTTGCAGTACCTATACAGTAGAGCTGGTGTATGAGAGGGAGAAGCAGCACAAGGAGCCAATCAGTTCATGTGCTCATAAGAGGAGAGAGCAGAGTAATAGAGAGATGATCTCATCACTATGCTGCTTCTCATTCCACTGTCCAGTCACAGGCTGTGGTGGGTTCGGGATGACCTGGGCTCAGAGGATGAGGCTGACCATTAGACTGAGGACATCTGGTGGCAGAGAAAAAGTACTGTGAGGGAAATCTCCATAATGAAGGTGAATATTGCAGGAAAGCTGGTTTTGTTTTATATTTTATTGGCCTATTCATGTGTATCTAGTTATTTTTGGCTAGAGTTATCCTTTGATAAATATGGAAAAAGAAAAAAGTTAACTGCTGCTACAAAACAGTTAATGGATTTTTTTCTTATTTTTGTCCTGAGGTTAAAGTGGGGACACCTAATGTAAAGGGGCACTCTGGTGGGGATACCTAATGTAAGGGGTCACTCTGGTGGGGATACCTAATGTAAGGGGGCACTCTGGTGGGGACACCTAATGTAAGGGGGCACTTTGGTGGGGACACCTAATGTAAGGGGGCACTTTGGTGGGGACACCTAATGTAAGGGGGCACTTTGGTGGGGACACCTAATGTAAGGGGGCACTTTGGTGGGGACACCTAATGTAAGGGGGCACTTTGGTGGGGACACCTAATGTAAGGGGGCACTTTGGTGGGGACACCTAATGTAAGGGGGCACTTTGGTGGGGACACCTAATGTAAGGGGGCACTTTGGTGGGGACACCTAATGTAAGGGGGCACTTTGGTGGGGACACCTAATGTAAGGGGGCACTTTGGTGGGGACACCTAATGTAAGGGGGCACTTTGGTGGGAACACCTAATGTAAGGGGGCACTCTGATGAGGACACCTAATTTAAGAGAGCATTCTGATGAGAACAACCAATGTAAGGGGCACTCTGATGAGAACAACCAATGTAAGGGGGCACTCCGAGGGGAACATCTAATGTAAGGGGGCATTCTGATGAGGACAACTAAAGTAAGAGGGCACTCTGATGAGGACACCTAATGTAAGAGGGCACTCTGATAGGGACAACTAATGTAAGGAGGGCACTCTGATAGGGACAACTAATGTAAGGAGGCACGCTCATGGGGACATCTAATGTAAGTGGGCACTCTGAGGGGAACATCTAATGTAAGAGTGCACTCTCATGGGGACATCTAATGTAAGGGGGCACTCTCATGGGGGCAACTAATGTTAGGAGGACACTCTGATGGGGACACCTAATGCTAGGAGGCACTTTCATGGGGACAAGTAATGCAAGGGGGCACTCTGATGAAGACAACCAATGTAAGGGGGCACTCTGAGGGGACATCTAATGTAAGAGGGCCATTCTCATGGGGACATCTAATATAAGAGGGCACTCTAATGAGGACAACTAATGTAAGGAGGCACTCTGATGGGGACACCTAATGTTAGGATGCACTCTCATGGGGGCATTTAATGTAAGGGGGCACTCTGATGGAGTCAAAGCACAAATATTAGATTTGGCTGAATATTTTACTGATAGAACCTTATTGAACTTTAATTTAATGCTCCTGCTCTATGCTTTGGATGTCAGCAATACAGAAGCCAGTGTTCTACCTGTTTCGAAAGCCATGCAGTGCTCTCTCTTTCTCCCATCGCAGCAGCAGCGGGGGAGAAGAAGAAGAATCTCCTTGATTCTTCTTCCTTGACTTTTCAGTATACTTTTTAAATAACGCTAACATAAAAGTCCAGGAAAATATATTCTTAGTTATATTATTACTATTATAAGTTATAATGAGTTAGTGATGTTTCTCTTAAATGCAGACTTCCAGAATTTCTCCTGGGGAGTGAAATATGTGATGTAATAAAATTATCTGTCTACTGCCTGGAATCTTGGAGACCTCATCGATTCCCAGAAAAAATGTTGGAGAATTAATTGCTGAACATCTGCAGCATCTCCGTTGCCTCCCACAGTTATCCTAATCATTATGCCAAGATTAAAGTTCAAGCGCTTGCCTCAGTACACTGACAAAAAAGCTAGTGTTCACTAGTGGTCTGGAATGGTAATGTGCCATTGTTATAATGACATATTTTCAGGAATAATGTTATGCTGAAACTCAGACACAGCCCATGCTCAGGATGCTTTTTATAGTCTTTGAAAACTTTGTAAAGCTGGAGAAAGGTTTATTGAGAAGATGACGTTTTTACTTCCAGTGACCCTCGGTCCTTTTGCCTTTGTTCTCCAAGCACCTGAACATTTCTCAACTGAACAATTGTGATGCAGTTAAATATTCTGTTTTCCAGATGGTCTCAGAATCTGCCTAGAAGTTTACTAAATAAAAGTCCAGGAGTGAAAATGTGCTCTCCATGGCCCATTGTGAAGAGCTTGGTGTTACCCATCCACACATGGACACATGGACAACCTAACAGTGCTACAAACCCAAATTACAGTTACCTAGATGGACATTAGAACGTTTTATTTACCCTTCAGCTGGTAATCATTAACCATTATAAGTAGTGAACAACAGATGCAGAGAAAATAAGGAACTATGGTTCAGAGCTACTTAATTATAATGAACTAACGAGGGGAAAGCTGTAGACAGTCACAAAGGTACCTGGTTCCAGATAGAACAAGGGACCCACATACTAATCCTTGGTTCTTTCCAAGCCTATTAATTTTTGCCATCATTGCAAACTTCTCTTTCTACATTACTGCAAAGATACCCATAGATATTAGACAACAATTATATAATAGCTTTGACAATCACCGAGTACATGGTAAATGACCACATTAGGTAACCTCTGGAAGTTTATATTAGAGGAAAAATCTCATCCATCTCATCAAACTGAGTGGTGGTCAACATTATGTGAAAACTTGTTACATGGAGAAATGCACTTTAACGCCCTATCCTGGGTAAAATATGAACATCTCCCACCCTTAATACCTGACCCTTTAACCCTTACTGCAAGGATTTTTATATTTCTCACCTGGTGAAGCAAATTAGACTCACCTAACTCTGCCATCCAGGTCCCTTGCAGATGCCCTCAACACAATGCTGTAGAATGCTGAGCTCAGTGGATGCTATACAAGGTGCACGTTTTTAGCATATTCTGTAAGTGCAATTCTTTTTAACTAATACATGTTTTAAAAATACTGCTCAATGGGAAGCATTTTTATGTCTTTTTGAGTAACAGTGGCAATATAGCAAAAGAGGAAAGTGGAGAGCCATGAAGAGAGCCAGATCCAGCCATCCATCGCTCTGAAGGAAGGAGGAGCAAACTGGAAGTCAGCAGTAGTCATCTACCCCTTTGAAGGATTGGGAAACATAGAGGGTTATTCACTATAGAGCTGAAGGATCCAGTCGTAGCTACAAGTAGTGCATGTAATAACATAATATACCCATTTGGTGTTACAATTAATTGGAAATTTCTCCTTAGCTACAGCTGATGTTACGACCCAAGTTTTTTTGTGTACCCTGCAATACCTGCAGGTGTTATATTTACAGTGAAAAGATCCCACAACTAATAGCCATGTTTTTTCTTTAGTAATATTTGGCTTGAAATTACTAGGGGGAAGCATGAACCCCAATGTCAGCACTTTTCTGGTAGAATATTTACATCCATCCTTAAGAATGTTGTACAGCTCTCTGTCAATAAACAAAATGGATAATCTTTTGTTAATAATATGTTTAATTTGTTGGAATTGTAACAAAATTAACTCTTCTATCTTTGTTATGATATGGTCTTTTCTTCTGTAAAGAGAGTGAATCTTGGGATCTAGCACAAGCTAAACTGATTGCCCTTGTTAACATCCATTCAGGATATCCCCTCACTCTCAAACGATTTTCTAAGATGATACACTCATGATAGGAAGATACACTTGTGGTGCATCATGTGACTTCAGCTTTGTGAAAGGAAAAAGGGTATTTAAAACATATTATCCCAGAGATAGGCTTTAATTGTATACATGCTATAGAAAAAGAGTGGATCCTGGTAACATCACAGAATATGATTCCAATGGTGCTAGAGATGCCACAGAGGGGTCAAATGCAGCAAAAGGCATAGTAAATAATGAGATGGGGTGAACTGGGCAGCAGCTTTTGCAGTCACATGCAGTTGCCATTTGGATTCCTAATAGAGACAGGCCTTAACTAGGTAGCACATAGGAGGCCACGCACATTTTTGGAACCATGGTCATGGCGGACTCTCACTGTATGTTTTTCAGTGAAGTGAACCTCTCTACTGCCCTCTTCAATCTACATCCGACACGGGGCCAAAGACCATGAAAGATGGACATCAATAAATTGTAATTTATAGACTGGGGAAGTGTCAGGAAGGCAATCAGCTTTTGTAAATTCAGTTGGTGAATAGTATTATTGAATAGAATATAAAAACAATAACATTGGTGTAACTGTAGCCATGGTCTTTTATTGCTTTTGCACAGTTTAGCTATCTCTGTAAACTTTGTTTCTTCCTGTGGTTCTCCATTGTGCTCCTCCTAAAGTTTTCAACATAAACTTGGCATGGGACAAACGATGAAGAAATTCCTATTTCATTAAGGAAGCTGTAATTAGACCCCCAGGCACAGGCCTAACAACAATATTTTATAGGCAAAAACCGCACATGTCTAGCTGCACAATAGATATACGGCCTGCCCTCTGTTAGTAACCCGCGGTTTTATATCACAGTGGGAGCAAAATGTTTACATTCCGATGGCTGGCCAAATTGTTCCAGCTTTAAGTTGTTAATTATAGCATTTCTTTACGTGCTGCTTATTCACAGTCCCTAGTTATCTTTCTTTTATGTTCGCCATCAATGTGATGTATTCCCATAAGTGCAAAAATGGGTACTTTACATATATTGAGTCTCTTTACAATAGCATAAAAGGTGAAAAACAATAAGATTAGAAAAAAAAGCACCAAAACAGAAAGTAATCTGCAATAATAATCTTCAAACAGAAAAAGTCGTATTTGTGTTTTTTCCATTTGGTTCAATTTGTACTGCAATCGGCTCTGTGTAGAAGCCATTTTTGCATAGAATATTAATCACAGTGACATTTAAAGGGGCTGTGTTGCCTTGAGATACAGGATTCCATGCTGTGTCTGTGTCTCGCTGTAGACAGAGAGCGTACGCATTCTGACAGATCAAGCAGAAAAGTCATTGTAGACTTGGGTTTGTCAAACGATGTTTCATTTTGGCCCAGCTGATTTTTAGCAGTTTGCCACGATGGTGTCTGATTTTTATGGGTAACAGCCTAGAGAAGAAAGAATTACTAATTTTATGGCATATTTAATAGGAAAGACCATTTCAGTTAATGTTTTAAATTCTGATCTAGCTTATTTTGTAAATGCATTAGCATGAGCTATTAAAGCCCAACTCCAGGCTCCTCCATCCCCCAGAGGACACCTTGAAGCCCCCACCAACAATATTCTATGTTTTTTTTTTTTTACTTACCTTTGTCTCATGTCTTCTGGCCAGTTGCATGACACGCAGGGTCCTGTTCCTCTTTGGTCTTCCTGGGTGGTCTCAGATGATGCAGAGAGCACTAATGTGATGGCATCAGGTCCACTCTGCATCAATAAACTGTGCATGTAGGCAGCTGTGTTCAGGAGACAGGGCCATGACGGCCTGCACTCACAGTCTTTCCTCAATCTTCTCTGGGTGTCATTCAACCGGGGGAATGAAGACATCCGGTGACAGAAAATAGGTACTGCAGGGGACAGAAGGTGACTATTGCAGTCTGAGTAGTTTTGTTTTTTTTTTGGAACCTCAGGAGGACATAAAAAATAGCCTGTAATTGGGCTTTAAGTTTACTAACATAAAATGTAATGCTGGGGGAGGACATCAATATTCAGGGCTGACCTTGTGAATCTCTCCCTTTCCCCCCTCCCTGGGCCTCCTGCCTGGGGGAGGGTGCTGTGGATTGTCTGACCCTTTTAGACCTGCTGCCTAAGAAGGGACGCCATGTGCTTAGACTAAGGCCTGGGTCAGAGGCTCAGTGCGAGAAGGTTGAGGATAGAGATTACAGAGAGCAACTTCAGTAGGTACGGAAAGCCTGAGAAGTTCATCCTTTACTGAAACATGAATATTTACACTGAAATGGATTGGTAGCTATTACATTAAGTACTATACAGCCAGTGGCTCAAGACACAGATTGCTGCAATTGGCCTAATGTTCCTCTTTCTGTGAAGACTGCAAGTACTTTGTTCTATCATTTTTGGATGTCTACAACATCCTGAGTGTCCTGTGCCCTAACCTTCTCTCTCAAAGTTCTTCAATAAAAGATCATCAGCATCGTACCATCTATGTGGAAGTCAATTTTATCGGTTGCCACTGAAGGTTTGGTAAGTGCTTTGGCGCAGTGATGCAGTAGTAATCCCTAGACAGGCTAGGAGGGACGGATCTATCCAGCGGGTCCTTTGTGGGTGAGCCCTACACTGGTTATTCACTTGAAGGAACCTACATTTTTATATGACATTATAACATCTATTCTTCAGGTCTATACAGTTTTTTCTGTATGGTAAATGATGTTCTTCTGCATGTGATTATCCAGTACCACTATCTATTGGGATCGCAGAGCATTAGGGCTCATTTACACTAGTCCACATGCTAAAAATCCTCAATTTTACCATGAAGGTTTATATGCTATGTTCGGCCTGGCAGGTCGAAGGTTGTTTACTGGCATTGTTCAGTTGCTGAAAGACACCAGTCGCCACTAATAGAGTGAACAAGCCCCAAAGCTGACCAGGCCATGCCCCAGGTCAAGTATGTCCTCTATGTTATACATACTGACCATTATTAGCTGCTGTGCAAAAATGTCACATCCCTGCCATGTCGTTGCCACCCCCCGCCCCCCCACCTTTGGGGTCTCTGTATATATCGCTAATCTTCGCGGCACATTAATGCTTTTGTAGCAAAGCTATTAAGTTATATGGTAAATTCCAACACCATCATAAATTAAACACATTGCCATATTAGAGAATGCACTTGTAATGTCTCTGTTTGAGTCTATTATTGTCTGTGAATACTGAAGTTCCTGCTTAAAATGATAGAAAAGTTTAGGCTTGATAATGGCTGGGGCTAAAAAAAAAAAAAAAGACAGACGAGTCACAAAGGAACACTGGAGCCATTCTTAAAATAAATTGCAAGGTAAGGTTCATCAAGCATTGCCAAGACCTTGTCAGCCAATAAAAATGTAAATGTAGGCTGTCTATTTAAGGAACATTCATAATAGCCCCTGACAAAGACCAATGTGGCATGCTGGAAAATTTAATTCCCTGATGTAATATTTTCAGACCTACTCCATAATGTGCAGTAACCCATAGCAACTGTCTAAATCCCTATAAATATTAGACACTTTTATATATATATTGAGAATAAGCATCATCCAATCAGCCTTATTTATTAGCAAAAATGATGCAATCAAAACCAAGATATTCTGTACAAGTTATGCTTGTTCAGGGAAGAACTGGGAACCTTTGGCCCGGGATGCAATGGTAACCATGTGGCCCTTTCATGGTACAGACAGATTTATTTGGGCTAAAGAAAGTGTACCATGCAAAGCATGCCATGGTGCCTCAGTTATTGTGGACATCACAAAAGAAGTTGGTGATGAAAGACTTTCTGGAAATCTGGAAATCTTGGCAAAATGCAATGGAGTCAGTGGAGAAGATAGAATTAAAGTGACACTAAATAAGTTCAATCTTAAAAATGCATCGAAATACATTAAAGCAGAATTAAAGTCGACATTTTTTTGGCATATATCTACTGCTAGCAAGCATTAGATATATGCCCCATGATTTAAAAAATAAATAAAAAAGTAGGCAAATATCTAATTACTTACCTGTTCCAGCATCGCTCGCTCCCGGCTGAAGAACTCCTGTCTCACAAATGGCTGTGGAGGTGGAAGTGTGTGGGCACATGCACAGTAGAGCGGAGGGGAGAAAAGAGAAATAAAAGTGAATGGATGCAGCCCGGTAGCCGTGAGCGTGCACATCGGACAGACGCCGTGGGACACGAGGCGTTTGTGGTGGATCAGAGAACGGCACCAGCACTGGAGGGACTGTCGGAAACCAGTGGAATGAGGAAGATGATTGGATCAAGAGGCATCAAATAAGGTAAGTGCTTACAGCAGCTTTGGGGGGAGGGGGAAGCTTTAATGTCACTTTAACTATTAACAAAAATGTATCTTTTTTGTGTATTACTCAGCTGTAGATCCTCAAATCTACTCTGAAGTGGTGCTGACACTGTTCTTCCTTCTGGAGGGTGGCTACTTTTGTTCCCCATGGTCCCTGTGTGTGTTGTAAAGTAGTCAGTCACCACTCCAAGCTCACTCCCATGATTGACTACAATCTCAATACAAATGAGTAAATTAAAGGTGAGATTGTATTCCATCACAGTAGTGATCTTGGAGTGGTGACTACTTTACAACACACACAAGGACCATGGGGAACAAAAGTAGCCACCCTCCAGAAGGAAGGACAGTGTCAGCACCAATTCAGAGATGATTTGAGGATCTACAGCTGAGTGATACACAAATAAACTACACTTTTTTAATAGTTTAGGGTACCGTATTTGAATGCCTATTTAAGATTTAACTCCTGAGTTTTGTTTCACTTTGAAGTGTTGGTGGTGATTTTTAAAGTTGCAATGGGATGTAAATGGCTCTTGCGTTGACAGATGCATCTTGCCACAACTCTGAACCCCCTTTGCCAAAAACTGCACTTCCTTACCCGATTTTATATAAAGTAAAAAACAGATAAAATCAACGAACCCAAATACACTCAAAACCCCAACGCCTCTAAATAAAGAAAACATTCGATAATTTTTGTTCAAAGCACATTTCGCCAAATAGCTTGATAAGATATATTGTGGGATTCCATTATGGCAAATTTTCACCGTTTCGATGGCTAAATCAATTTCTGGAAAATCACTCCACTCATCCCTGCAGGTGAGGTGTGTCAGAATTCTAACTTTAGAGCCTTTAACATGTTGCAGAGGGGTCTATTAATGATTTAAGTTTATTTTAGAATGATTTATTATTTTTAAACTTTGTTACAAGTCCATTTTAAATGTTCTAAAAGCTAACCGCCTACAAAATCCAAACCGAACAACTATTTGTTATCTTAACATTTTCCATAAACTGCCTTACTGCAGTGGTGTATAATTGTTTAATGTGCGGTATATAAACAATAGACAGGTTTGCGGCACAGAATGTTATTGACAATTACAGTAATAACTTAAAAGTTATAACATTGTAGCATTCGATTGGCAGTGCCATTACAACACGCAGGTCTGGACTGGACAAGTTCATTAAACGGATATCAAATTGCTGCCACGGAGTGCAGAAACAATGCATGCTGTCATTCCAACCCTCTAAAATATTGCTCACTGAAAGATTTTTGTGAATGCCATAAACATAGAAATACCCAGGAGAGCATACACAAGATTGTTATAGTCTTTTCAAATATCATGCAGTATTTAACTGTCAAGTCTCTTGGCATGGGAAAAACAAATACATTAACTTTTATTCCCCTGTTGATAAAGATTTTCTAAAAAGCTGTATAGAGTGTTGTGTATGTACGGAAAAAGACAGGTGACGAGAGTGGAGATGTTGGTTGTATATTATGTCTATAGAAGAAAATATAAATAGGGAAGTCATACCTTGTTAATGTTCCTAACTTGGAGCAAAATCCTTATCTCCCTCTTTCCTCTACAAGTGTCTCTATTTTACGTCTGATGTGTTGATTGGTATATAAATGTACCAGAAGCACAAACATAAAAATATGATGAAAAAGTAAATGAACAGAAGTTACATTAAATTGGACCACTAAATCTAAAGATATAAGCAGATAAAACTGTATGCAATTCTTGAGTTTTTCTGTAAAAGTTGAGGTTCGATCAAGCGTGTAACTAGAAATCACAGGGCCCACTGCAAAATTTTGTATATGGACCTGTGATTTCTAGCTATGCCCCTTGCAGAGCCCACCTGATACACCAAACAGCCCACCTGAGAGTGACCATGCAGAGCCCACCATAGACTCTACAGCAGGGTCTCAGGTGGGCTGCACACCTCTTACCTGTCAGCGTGGTCCACCTCCGTAGTGGCCGGTCCCCGCCTCCTCTTCCGTCCCTGGGCCCCGCCTCTTCTTTCATCATCAGGCCCATGGTCCACAACCATTTGGTCTCCCGTCCTGCATCAAATACCCCAATAAGTCATGGGGTCCATCCCAGAATGATGAGACGAGAGCCATGGTTCCCACACACTTAGAAACATAGAATGTTTGTCCTCCAAGATGCTAGACAGTCGTTCAGATGGCCTTTGGGAGGACATATGGTACCAAAACTAAATCTAAAATAGAAGGGGTAGATACAAGAGCAAAGTTTCCAATTTTCCCTCTTTTGGAGGGACAGTCCTTCTTTATGGAGATACTTTTAGCAGGATGTTTAAACTTTGTATACAGAGCATAATTTCTAGATGGGCTCAAGGTACCATTCTACATGTATTCTACCCATATACAATACATGTATTGCACATGTATTGTAAGGTACCCTTCTACATGTATTGTACCCATGTACAATACATGTATTGCAAGATACCCTTCTACATGTGCAATTTGTGACCCGTGACTGCCCCTCCAAAAGAGGGAAAATTGAAAACTTTGCTTTTGTATCTAACCCTTCAACTTTAGATTTAGCCAACATGCTTGTTTCCACACCAAATACACAGTTAAAATACACAAATGTACATTTCATGTACAGTTCATTTCAGCCAATATTGTCATTCATATGCTCCTGCCAGACAGAAAACCCAACTCCTAGACCTTCACTGCAGCTCCGGTGGTGCTTGGTCCAGGGCACTCCCCAACCTGCTAATTGGGCAGCAGCACACAGAAGAGAGATATCACTCTCCTCTCCTGTGGTCCTGTCTTTTCGTGTTAGAGTGACCACCGAAACAGAGCCTTGATTGCATCTAATGCCTGGTTACCCCTCCAGTAGTCCTGCTGTTAAGGTAATTACAGGATGAGCTGATACTACAGTAGATGCATTTGAAAATGCATTTGATTTTTTTTAATGAATAAGTAAATGCATTAATACAGGTGTTTTATACCTGCCCAGGGCCAGATTCTCTCTCTCTGCTGCCCCAAGGCCAGGTTCCTCAATGCGCCCCCCTACCCGCCAACCCCCCATGTAGAATGGCAGACCTGCAGGCTGCATACAAGTGATCCTGGAGACATTGTCGACATCACTTTTACATAACAAGCGGTGGCTTCCCGGATGTACATTTAGCTCTGCTTGCCCAAAGCAGGGCTAAATGTAGCAAATAACTACCGGCCCGGACGCCCGAAACTGCATGTCCCGGGCATCGGGAGGTAGAAATTCTATACCCCTGCTGCCATTATACTCCCTGCTGCCCCGAGGCCAGGCCTTGGTTGGCCTTGTGGGAAATCCGGCCCTGTACCTGCCTAGCATTTAAAAATCAAGAAATATTGCCAGACATGTTGCATGAAAACCCCATTTCTGGTTTACAAGCAACTATAAGAATGTTTCGGAGAAATGACAGAGGTGCAGCAACACAGAATAATACAACCTTTTATATCTTAGTCAATAAAAGTTTCCGCCATTGTGCTGTGTGATAGACATCTATTGAGAAAGAGCAAGCTCATTTCCATAAGATGACAGTGAATTGTAGTGTTTATTTCTCACATCGGCAATAAAGTTTTTCTTACACACAAACAGCTCCACGACAAGTATCATTCCCTATTCAGACCTTGTTTCTGTGGTACCTGATTCAGTGTTTCTTGTGTATCCCTTGTTGGTCAGGCCTCACGCTTGGCTGCACAGATCATTAGCAAGGCATGCACGGCGTCCCACTGGTTTGAACCAGTGTGCGGTCATTGCGAAATGCCAGATCAGTCTGCAAATGATAAATATATTTAAATAGCAGTAAGTGCTCCTAGAAGAGTAATAAAACACATATTGATTGCCATGTAGGTCAGAACTTAATTATAAAATAAAAAGCAGGTAATGGAAATCCCAATTGAAATGGTCTACTGTAACAAGATTTTTTTAAATAGCAAACAACTTTAACACTTTGCCACTTAAGATCGCTGCCACCTGTCAATGATTCCTAGGTGCTGTCCCAGATTTTTAAGAACAACCAGGTCGGGCCCTACTTTTTTTTCCATTTTGAGCAACATGGGAATAAAATCCCTCCTTGGTTTGCCTATTAAATTAAATTCATATAATCTCATATCTCTCAAGCTATTTAAATTACTTATTTTTTTATACTATCATTTTAAAGCAACTCCGGGATACAAAGTCTATAGCAAGCATCCCCTATGACATTGCTGCCATAATTACGATGTAGTATACATTCTCATGTGGATGACATCTATTAGGAAAGTGTACTGCTTCCTTATTTCCATCACAAATGGTGGTTTTGATGACCACTTGATCCGGGATGGCAAAATAAATGGGATATTTCTCTGAATATCTGTGATGAACTCCCAAATTTTTTTTTGTAGCGCCCCTCCTCTTGGCATGGTACAGAATGACCTCCTAATTAGTGTGGCAGAATAACATTTCTATCTCAGGGTTAGGATCTTGGTGTATGGTGGGGAGAATACTATGTTGAATGCCAGTAACTTTAGTCTTTTTGCCTTTTATTACTGAACTCAAAACTAGGGGAGAGCATTTAGAGGTGCAAGCTACCATAAAAGAGCACACAAATAGGGTACGTTTCCTGGCAATATTATTATTATTATTATTATTAGTAGTAGTAGTAGTAGTAGGCCATGTGTGAGTATCCAGACAGATCAATGACACTGTAATAAAATTACAGTCTTTCTTGAGTATCACTGAATCTCTCCATATTAGTATCCATGATTTTGGAATAAGGTGCCCAACAAGCTCATATAGGCAGGGTCATCTTCATGGTGAGGCGGCCAGAGCATCCCAGGTTGCTAAGAGCTCTGACATCAATGGTTGGCAGGAGCTGAGCTGGACGCTCTGGCTGGTGTCCTTCCCGACTCCTGGCAACCAGTGACATCGATGAGCTGGGCGGGATGCCAGATAGAGCTGGAGCAGGAGGTACTGTGCACCATCCTTAACCCCCCCCCAGGCAACGTGCACCTCCAGCACCATGCTCCCCTTTCTGTTAACATGCACACCAGCAACCTCCACCCCCCTGGTAATTTGCACCGCCAGCAACCCCCAACCTCCCACCTTAGGCGGCAAAAAATGTGAGAACACCACTGTAGATAGGTGTGATGGTCATATACTATTACCGTAGTAAAAAAGGTTATCACAATTTCGTAAATGTTGAGGCTTGGTGTTGCCCCCTCAAACCCTGCTGCCCTGGGCACTGGCCCATAAGTGTCATTATGGTACATATAGCCCTGAATATGTTACTCTGTTTTTTAGTCATGCCTCTGTATAAGACCCTCCGGTCTGGATGGTTGTAGCATAAGCAAATAAATATTTCAGTTATTTTCTCTGCTTGCTGTGACACCACATCTTAAAAGTAGATATTCCACCGCTATTTAACATGGAAAAATCATTTATTACAACGGCCACTTGGAAGGAAATTCAGAGGGGGACACACCACGCCTTCTGGAAATAACTCATCAGACTGATTCCGCACTGTGGAAAAAAACTGTAGAGTATATTGCTTGTTTGCAGTGAGGAAAGGAGAAGATGCTGCATCCAAGTGCAATGCTCAATATGCAATGCACAATCAAGCATCCACAGCCACGGTAATAGATGGATGTTAACTATACTAATGTTTATTTGTCTCTACAATGGAAAACACGTCAAATGAAGATGTTGGATTAAAGTAAATGTAAACCCAATGAAGGTATTTATTTATTACAGTTATTTCTATAGTGCCGACAATTTATGCAGCGCTTTACATCACAGCACATTCACATCAGTCCCTGCCCTCAAGGAGCTTACAATCTAAGGTCCCTATGCCACAGGACTTATTTAGACAGAAGTCAATTAACTTATCTACATGTCTTTGTCATGTGGGAGAAAACCAGAGTACCCAAAGGAAACTGACACAAGCACAGGGAGAACATGCAAACTCCTGGCAGATAGTGACCTGGCCAGGATTTGCCACTTGACTATGCTGGGAAAATGCTGGGAATTTGGCTTAGTTATAAAGGTATTGCTACAACCAAACAGAATGGTTATGACCCCTCCTGTCAGATCATAACTGATTTGCTATATGTTTTTGGGGTACTTTTCCTTTACTTCCGGTCCTGGAGACACAAACAAACTAAGAGATAGTGGTTGAAAAAAACAGGTGTCCCATGTGGAAGCTTCTCCTTCAGCTTTAAACCCTGATATGTGCTTTTGGTTTCCACCCCTGTGACATTGGAGATGTGAAAATGTACAATAGAGGGTGAATCTTGCATAGGGTTCTAACCCTTTCACACTCTACCCAAAAATGAACCCACACTGCATTCTGTGATTGGAGGAGGGGCGGATGAACCTCACAGTTTCCCTTCCTCCAATCACAGAGCACCTTGCACTCATTACAAAGAATGTAAGATGTTTACTGAAAGGAGGAGCTGGATGTTGGTTACTGTATGTGCTTAGATGAAGCACTGAGTTCTCCTTAGGGTAACGGGAGGACACAAACTAGCGTCCTCCCATCACCCTAGGCTCAGAATACCGCGAGCTGTAGCTCGCGGTATACTGAGATGCCGCAGTATACCGCGAGCTGCTGCTCGTGGTATACTGAGACGCCGGAGCTGAATCGGATCCCGACAATTGTGCCGGGATCCGCCCAGCTGCGTGACTGACAGCTGGCTCTGCCTATCTAGAGGCAGAGCCAGCTGTACCCGCCCCCTCCCCCGTCCGTTCTGCCAGTCAGCGCTGGCGGATCGGAGCGGGGAGGGGGGAATTCAGCCCCTCCCCTGTAACGGCAGAGATCAGTGGCATTATCGAGAGGTGAGTGAACGCCGGTATGTGTTCGCTCACCTACCCATCTACTGAGCTGACCTGTGACAGTCTCATTGTCACAGGTCGGCTAGAACTATGAGGTGAGTGAAAAGCACTCACCTCATAGTTCTCCTTTAAGTTTTACCTGTCTATAAGGACATTACATGTGTCTGTATAGCGTTATGCAGCATTTTGCAGGAAACATAACAGATAAAACCTCCTGTATACCATAGATGAGTAAGCACTAGAGACTTACATTGTAGTATACTGCCATCTACAGCTCAAAAGATAATATTACATCTCTGAATGTCAGTACTACAAATCATTGTGTGCTGTTGTGTTTTCAACATTCGAGTGAGAGTGACCAGCTTTGTTTTGAGTACTTCATCTGTTACTGTCCTAGGTTGCTAAGAGCTGTGTGGGCAGATGTGTATGGCTCTTAGCAACCCGGGATGCTCTGGTCTGAAAGGGAGCAGCAGGCACACTACAAGCATTGTGCAGCATTGCGGCCATGCCACTCTGCCTGCCCCCCCC
>NW_017306291.1:1799428-1802329 GCF_000935625.1 Nanorana parkeri | reverse complement strand
CCTACCCCCCCCCCCCCCCCCCCCCCCCCCCACATGACCCAAAGAGATGCCACCTGAGGCAACAGCCTCAGGCTGCCTCATTAAAGGCATGGCCCTGGTTACTGAACATGTAATTGGGTCAGGGCCTGATGTGGAATGTGAATTAAATACATACTGAAGGGAATTTATCAAAACTGGAGCAGGCAAAATCTGGAGCAGCTGTGCATGGCAACCAATCAGCTTCTCTCTTTCAAATCTTAACTGACCAAACTGAAGAGAGAAGCTGATTGGTTGCCATGCACAGCTGCTCCAGATTTTGCCTGCTCCAGTTTTGATAAATTCCTCTCACTTTCTTTTATCATTATACTTTTTTTTAAAATAAAAATGAATAAAATTGACCTTTTAATGATATTCAATGACCGTTGTGTGCACCTCAGAAGTTCCATATAGTGTTTCCTTGGGTTCGGAATACTATGTCGGTCTTCTAAATGACAGCTCTGAGTCTGCTGGGGCTGTTGACATCACATTAAACATGGCGGTGCCCAGTAGCTGTCATAGGGTTACACAAGAGAAGCTTTTACAGTTAAATAACATCAAATATGTAAAATGCACATATAGCCATACAGAAAGTTTTTTTTTCCAAATAAATGGCCCAGAGACAGGGTCTCTTTAATTGACTGCCAGGCACGTGTTCACCCTTGCTTCAGCTTGCCAATGACTCTGTCAACACAATTTTTCAATAATCCTCTGATAGCACATATACACAGTAACGCATGTCCTCTGACCTCATCAGGATTTTTAATAAAAGCCGCAGCCATGTATCCATACCGGCTGTAATGTTCGATGGAGAAGAGCGGCACAATGTCCCTCGGGTAAAACAACGGGTTTTCTGCAGACTTTGCTTATTATCGGGAGTATGCTTTGCTACTGCTGTACATGAGTAATCTCCCTCATTGCATACAAGATAATTGCGTTTCACGTTTCTAATTGAATGCTGCCAAACCGCGCACCCTGACTTGGCCTAAACCCCTGAAGCCATCATAATAGCCAGCGCACGGTTTGATTTCTTTCTGGAAGGACAGGGAGCTGATATGACTGGTGAGTGTCAGTAGCAGTGTTACATACAGATTGTACTTTTTGCTGCAACATTCTGATCTCTATAAAGAAAATAACGGCACCTTTAAAGAGACCCTGTCACCAGACCGTTCATTTGACTAACAATCTTCCCTTATGATTTTATGTGCATACATTGTAATTATGCATGTTATTTATCTGTGAAAGTCTCCCTTGTGTAGACATGCAAAAGCCCTGAGACGGCTGCTGAGTGTTGTCATCTTGGATGTGATGTCAGCAGCCCCGGCAGACTCAAAGCCACAAGCACAGTGGCTTAATAGTTAGAACTTCTGCCTTGCTGCCCTGGGTGTCCATGGTTCAAATCCCACCCATGACACTATCTGCATGGAGTTTGCATGTTCTCCCTTCTGCTTGTGTGGGTTTCCTCTGGCTGCTCTGCTTTCCTCCCACACTCCAAAGACATGCTGGAAGGTGGATGCAAGATGGAATTTGTAGTTTCACCACAGCTGGAGTTTACCTACCCCTGCTCTATAGCATTCACCTTTGCTGCCATGTAAAAGTCTACGGGGGGAATTTATCAAAACTGGAGCAGACAAAATCTGGAGCAGTTGCCCATGGCAACCAATCAGCTTCTCTCTTCAGTTTGTTCAGTTTTGCAAATGAAAGAGAGAAGCTGATTGGTTGCCATGCACAGCTGCTCCAATTTTGATTAATTCGACTCATTGTAGGGAAGGGAGGGGCAAATGAGCTTGGCCAGCCCAAACAGTAATTAGACCAGGGGTGCCCATTGGGTAGATCGTGATCTACCAGTAGCTCTCAAAGCTGATGCTGGTAGATAACGAAGGGTGTAAATGACGGCCCCTTTATTCCATTTTGGTATATTTATTTAGCTGTGCACACATGAGCCGGAGTCTGCTGAGCCCAGCTCCCTGACACCTTTCTGGTGGATACTGGTGGTTGAAGTGCCATGTATTACATCAAAGAATATTAGTTTACACAGCCTGTTGCAAAATACAGCAAGGTGAGCCAGGAGAGAGAGCGTAGAGAGACAGCCAGAAGAGAGAGCAAGGAGAGACAGCCAGGAGAGAGAGCAAGGAGAGACAGCCAGGAGATAGAAGAGAGACAGCCAGGAGAGAAAACGAGGAATGACAGCCAGGAGAGAGAGAGAGCGATGAAAGACAGCCAGGAGAGAGAGAGAGCGAGGAAAGACAGCCAGGAGAGAGAGGAGAGACAGCCAGGAGGATGGGCAAGACAGCCAGGGGAGAGGGAGGGAGGTTTTTTTTTGTTGGTAGATCTCCTGTAGCTCGTCATTTGAAAAGTAGATCTTATCACAAAAAATTATGGGCACCCCTGAATTAGACACTTCCATAAGAGGATGCGGCGGTGCTAGGGAATTGACTCTTCTGTAGTTGTCAGATTTGCTAGTTCAAAGGCGCATTGCACGTGAGTAAAAAAAAAATAAGTTATTAAAGGATAACATTGATCTTTCTGTGCATTTACCTCCAATTTTTAAATTGGTGATTGGGTCTCTCTAAAAAAACACATGAGCTCTTTTTATTCTATTTTATTGTACCAAACCAAAGACATGAACTTTGCAGATGTCTGTCGTAGTCTAAGGAGGGTTTATATTGACAACCAGGCCCGGATTTCCCACAAGGCCACCGAGGCCCGGCCTCAGGGCGGCAGAGCACAGAGGGCGGCAGCGGTGACCTTGTGGGAAGTTGCGGGCTCCGGTGTAAGGTGTCCGCCGGCCGCAAACTACGGAGCCGGTGGGCGGAGCCTCGGGCCGCCCCGTCGTGATTGGACGGTCCGCCGCCGTCCAATCACGACGGGGCGGCCCGAGGCTCC
>NW_017306291.1:1762450-1799105 GCF_000935625.1 Nanorana parkeri | reverse complement strand
GGCGTATTGTGGAACCTGGCCTTGGGGCGGCAGGGGGAGTAAATCCGGCCCTGTTGACAACCCACTTATAGGTAATGCTTAACTCCAGGTATACTGTTAAATACACGGATGAAATATGTATAAAGGGATCCGTTTTACCTGCCAAAGGATTTTTATTTCTCTCCATCCAGTCCAGAGATTTACAAAGCCCCTTAAGGCTAGGGTCCCACATAGGCAATTAAGCTGGTGAGCTATTTTTTGCACGATTGTAGTGCGTTTTCGTTTGCGTGATTGTGCTTTGAAAACCGCATGGTTGTCTATGGGGCCCAAAACCGTGCAAGAACCGCCTAAAAATTGCTCCTACAGGCGATTTCGTCCACGCGACAAACCGCAAATGTGTGAACAGCCTCCATTGACTTCAATGCGAATCTGTGTTTTGCATGATATTGCCAACTCAATCCGCGTGATAAATCGCCTAGGTGTGAACCTAGCCTCAGACAGCACAGCCTGGTGGATGACAACACTTACAAATAATACAAAGGTGTCCTCACTCCACCACCATCCTGCTACTGAACTACAATCTCATGTTTACACTCATGTGTATTGAGATTGTAGTCCATTACAGGAGTGATCTTGGAGCGGTGACTACTTTACAACACACACAGGGACCATGGGGAACAAAAGTAGCCCCCCTCCAGAAGTAGGGACAGTGTCAGCACCAATTCAGAGATGATTTGAGGATCTACAGCCGAGTGATACACAAATATGACACATTTTTGTTAATAGTTAACAAAATTAGTGCCACTTTAAATCTCGTAGATGCCTGAGTTTGTTTTTATTCCAACTTTGTAATCCTTTGTACAGCAACATTCAGACTGAAAAGGAGAGCCAGCAGTGTCAGCCGTCCAGGCACTCTTGCATTTCTCAATGCTGTCAGCCAGGAAATATCCTCTTAGGAGTCTAGAGCAGATGACCCCACTGTATTCCTTCACTGAGAAGGTGTTGTCACCCTTCTGACATGGAACTGGAAGTTCAGTTCAGGATGCTAAGTCAGAATCTGGGGTTATGTTCAGATATCTGTATGTACCTGCTATATAGCCATAAAAGCAAAGTACTATCTATAACATGCTTTCTATAATAAATGTACAGCGTCTGCCCGCCTTTACTTTTAACATTCTGATACTTGCTATGAAAATGCATGTGGGCTCATTTTAGAAATGACACATTTCACAATGTCAGTTCAATTTATTTGCGATCACGCCAAGCCATGTGAGGAAATTGCATATGTTGTACTTTAAACCTGTTAATTTTTCAGCTCATTCTTTTCATCAATCACCTTCTCTCTAAGGGACTTATTTAATATGCCTGCAGGTTATAACAGAAATTGCCTATTTATTTTTTGTCACTGCTAGGCATTTGCAGTCAGTTCAACAGACCAATCTCTTAGGTCCCTGTTGTATGTATATTGATCAACCCCAAGCAACCAAAGATCAGAATTTTACACAATCATTTTCGGGTTGATATTACACTACTTGTTCGCAATCAATACTAATAAAAAGTAATACAATTATATTCTGTGTCACAAAATGAAAAATGGAACAATGATTCGGCTGTATTAATAATTACTATAATAGGTTTTATTTTTTTTGCACATTTACATTTTTAAACTGATATTGTATTTAATTGTTTTTACTACTTATATAAAATTCTTATTTTACAAATGAGCATTTAATAATGTGTGCCTAGTATCAAAAAATATTGTGGGATTCTAAAGAGAGAACACATCAGAAGTAGTTTTCTTTCAGGCTGTCTCTCATTAATTGAATCTCCACCAGTTCCCATAGGAATACAGTCAGCAGAAAAAGAGGTAAATAAATCAATACTTCTGCTCATCCAGCTATGTGTATAAATTTGAGATAGCGATATTGAACTGTGTAAGCAACAGGCTTTTTCAGCAAAGAAGATAAGAAGAGACAGGTAAATATTGAAAAAGGAGACTAGAGCTCCATCTGCTGGGCAGAAATGGGAATATGAGGTATTTTTATGCAATATTTCACATTTAACTAAAAAAATTAATTAAAGAATACATTTTTAAGGGTCAATTTTAGTCTTTAAAGATACCCTGACATAATCTTTAAAAAAAACGGTAAAAGCTCAAAAATCAAGTATTTTAAATGCTTACTTGCAGTGTTTGTGACTGGTCATGGTGATTTGAATGGTTGGGAAATTGAATAGTGTTGGGAAAGAGTTGTAATTCCTTTTTCAGGGAAAGGAAGTGTTGGCATTTTCAGAAATTGCGACAACGTCACCTCCACCAGTTCCCAGCGTCCTTATGTGGTAACTTCTAGTGGTCTCTCAATTTCTTCTGTGCCTGCTTAAACTCTTCTCCAACAGCCAATCACTCTGGACTGTCATTAGACACAAGCTCCATTTAAAAGGATAGCAGGTGCACAGTTAACTCTGTTTTCCGACTGTCAGCATCCTGGACACTTCTCCACCGTGCTTTAATCTGTCACTGTCACAATGTTTTCACTTAGTTCTGTGTCATCTCCATCCTCATCCATCACAGTCATAGACTACACTTGCCGACTACCAGTGCCCACTAGAGATAAGCAAACTAATATGCACAGATCAGGGTAATCAGGCCAATCCATTCTGTTTTATGGTGTTTTTTTTTATTTTACCTTTTATCAAAGTACATTGGCTGTTCTCACCATAGTATGACGTCCAATCATGGTAAACCCCCCATGTTTGTTGCAGCCAGGGATTTCTGTGACATTGATTTCTCTACAAATTATGTTTTTCGCTGTTGGCAAATTTGTCCAAGGTGGAAACGCTCACTTTCATTTATTGAGCTGTTTATGCAAAATGATTTAGCTTTATCAAGATGGTTGTTTTTCTGTGTGGTGGGGGGATATTTATGGTAGTTTATTTATTTTGTAGTTGTGTTTTTATTAAATTTTTTTATTGTTTGGTGTTTTTTTTTGCCTCTTAAGGGTATGTTCACACCAGATGCAGTGCGCTCCGGTCCGATTCTGGCCGGAACGCACTGCATCGCATTGTGGTTGGCTCACTTTTTGGTGCGGCAGGAGGGGGCGTGACGGACCATTGAAGTGAATGGCACCGTAGACACGCCCTGCGGCTTCAATGCGATCGTCTGCACGGGATCGTGAGGCACATTGTGCCTGTGGTCCAGTGCGATCAAAATAGTGCTTGCAGCACTAAGTGAGCCGGCCGCAATCCGCTGCAGTGCGTTCTGACAAGAATCGGGCCGGAACGCACTGCATCGCATTGTGGTTGGCTCACTTTTTGGTGCGGCAGGAGGGGGCGTGACGGACCATTGAAGTGAATGGCACCGTAGACACGCCCTGCGGCTTCAATGCGATCGTCTGCACGGGATCGTGAGGCACATTGTGCCTGTGGTCCAGTGCGATCAAAATAGTGCTTGCAGCACTAAGTGAGCCGGCCGCAATCCGCTGCAGTGCGTTCTGACCAGAATCAGGACGGAACGCACTGCATCTGGTGTGAACATACCCTAAAAGAAAAGATAAAATAATAAGGGGCCTTTTTTGGGGCATAAGTCCAGGATAGTTCAAAGGAGCTTTCATAACCCCCGGGAGCCATTTCAGACTTACTGCAGTCTTGAGGATCCATTAATACTATTCCAGTCTGTTGCTATGTGTTTAATGCACATGTGTTAGGTCGAGTGTGTCAAAGCGTGTTGGTTTAAGTCCGCTTATGATTTTGAATTGGCCTGTAACACACCACAATGGACTGAAAACCACAGTTTTGGTGTAAACAGCATTTTTGGTTATGCAGCGTAACAAACCACGTCGGAAGTTGGGTTGCCAATAATTTTGAACGTGTGTCCGGCGTATTATCGTCTGTTGCAGTCGCTTCAGTTGTTTACAGCAATGTGCTAGTGTGAACCTTAGCCTTAAAAAGCACCAAAACCTTAAATTCCATGCAAGGTCTGTTCAGATTGCCCGGACCCCGTTACCCTTTACAAATCAGCAACTATTAGGAGTTGACAAATGTACCTGTAAAGAAAAAAGTTTGAGCTATGCTTGCCTCACCCAACTGGGCGTGATGTCACCGCTCTTCCGTGAATATTCGCGAGGAATGCAGAGCAGGTGAAATCTTGTGACAAAACACTCCAGTCAATTGCAAGAGTGCCTTGTGAAATGTCATCTATTCTATATTGTATATTCCCCGGGATCTTGTTGGAAGGAGACATCGTCCTCACCTAGGCACTGCGGGTGGAAAACAGGAGTGAGGTAAGCACAAACCCTAATTTATTTTCTTTACCAGCACATTTTACATTTACTAATAGTAGGTAACTTCTGAAGCTGGAGGGGCCCCAGGCAATGTAGGTGGGCCTTGCATTTTGCATGCATGGTCCGCTTTAAATATCCTAATTTTCACCAAAGTTTCAGGAAAAAAAAACCTCTTTTTTTGACCCATCCCTAAAAACCAAATGCCCAAAAGGACATGGGGGCCCCAGAAACAAATTAAGCCCTCCAAATGTATTTATTTTAAATACAAAAAGTACCTTTAATGCATTACTATGATAGAACCGAGTCTGTAGGTCATTCTCCCAAATATCTGCTAGTATAGATATTTAATATCTGCAAATATTTTCATTCATCATCTATGCTAAATATGACTGTGCTCTTATATTATAATATTCTTTATTATTAGAATGACATTTAAGTAGCAATGATGTGATTTTAGTGTTAAGGGCACCTTATTTGCCATGAGTATGTGTTGTGCGGTGCCGTTCTCTATATTTAGTATACCGCAGAATGGAAGAATTAATGGAGAGGAAAGTAATTTCTTAACTCGCTGGCACGGAATGATGAATGGAGCCCGACTCTCTTGTGAATGAGCTTTATCGCAATTAAAATGTAGAGCTGACTTGCTGCTTTTATCTGCTATTATGGTAGCCTAACCCTTGCAAGGAAAACACCCAAATACAGCATGAATGACCATGATGGGGACATGCATTGCTTCCATAGGGGACCCAAAATGGTTTCAGAACATAAAAAGTGCCCATTGCCACGGAAGGAGATTTTCCAACTCATTGCGGTTTTCTTCTTTGTGCTCCAATTACCTCAATACAAAACCTCATAGAGAGCTTACTGTCCAGGCACATATTGTTTTTAGTGGAATTTTAACCTAATTTATATTTGATACTTAAAAGAGAACTATGGGGTAAGTGTTTTTCCCCATAGTTCTATTTAGGGTCACAGGAGGACATATACTGACCTCCTCCTCGTAACCCAAAGCTCTGTATATCGCGAGCAATACTGAAAGCACCATAGGAGGGACAGATCCCGACAATACTCTCGAGATCCACCCAGCTGTGTGAGTGACAGCTGGCTCTGCCTATCTAGAGGGAGAGCCAGCTGTCCCCGCCCCCTCCTCCATCTGTTCCCCCACTCAGCGATGGAGTATCGTAGACGGGAATCCCTGCGGGAAACGGTGACTGACAGTGACCCCTGGTTTAGCACACTTATCACCAGGCTGCTGGGAGCCATATAAAATGTAGCTGAAAACCACACAGGGCTCCAAAACAACTGGTCAGACACATGTAATTTAGGGAACATAACTATACTGAACATCTAAACTGACCATGACTGCAGCACATGCATTGGTCATGACATCTAATCGGTTTTTAATAACAGTCATTGGTCCACTCATTTGCACTGGCATGTTTCTGCTCCCCATTTGCATAAAGCACTGTATTTAAATAGACTGTGATTTGGGGTTTCCAGGCAACCGTACCAATCTGACATGTATCGGGGCATATGAACCATAATAGTTGCACTGACTATGTAATTGAGGTCTCACACTTTCCCGGGAAGTGCTGATCAAGCCACCATGTCACCCGGTGACATTTAAAGGATGTTAAAGCCTCTTTTTTGCAGACCTGTCCTGCCAGCCACTGAAGCAGAGGACGTGGCGCAGTCACACAACTTAATCAGCTTGGTTTCTACTGACAATCAATAGAAGATGCCGCCGCTGTGCCTTTAAGCTGGAGGTTTTAAAGTTCTGCCAGCTCAGATCAATGTAGAATTCCCTGGAATGCCCGTGTGAGCGGCTCAGTACCAGAGTGATTTCTGGAAAGCGGATCTGTGCCAGCGGTTGTTGCCTGTCAGCTTGCTGGGTCTTTAGTCTGTGCAGGGTTTGTAGTAAGATTTATGCATTCAAGATTTACAGTGATCAGTTTTTTGGTTAAAATGGGCTTGACAGGCGTATCAATGTGTCCAAACTAAAGCCTATGTTACACTATCACTCGTTTGCTTCTACAGTATTGCTCCATCACTGCCCGAAGCAGCAAGATATTGAACTTCTGCTATTTTATCACTGGTGAGTGGGATTCTGCAGCTTTATGACCAGCGAGGAATCGATGTTGTAGGAGCAAGTGAGTCGTTTTTATAGTGACTTGATGCCAGCAGCAGGTTTGTTAGGGTGACATTACCCTAACAGTAATGCCGATGTGCAGACACCCTGTGGAGTATGGAAACACTTCTGATAATCCTGGCCTCACTTTTTATGTGAACACCATACACAACACCTAAACTTTGACACTTTCCCTCACACTAACACTTAAAGAGCATCTGTCACTCTGCCCATTTAAGGCAAAGTGATAGGTTCTCTTGCAAAAAAGAAACCCTACATACTGATACTCACCTTCACTGCACTTCTCTGTCATTCTATTGTTCCATTTGGGTAATAGGTAAATACCCAATGCTTCTGGGTTTGGATGACAAAGATCTTGGACAGTGTTGGAGCTTGGCAATCCATCGGAGGAATGGAGTGGAGGGGGAGCACGGGTAACATAAGTATCAGTTGGTATGGGGGGAGAAAACCTGTCACATTGCCCTCAGTTCTCTGTCATTGTCCTTAGTGGTGAGACAAGTTGTTTTACATGCTAGTTTGTGAGTGTGCCATGATGCCTTTCTACTGTTCTACTGTTCAAAGCCCATTTCGTGTGCACCTTACTGTACAACTGGTAACAAATTGTTGAGTGCGTTTGTCGTTTGTTTTGCATTGCCCTCAGTGAGTCCCTTGAACCTGAGCCATAAAATTAGCCCTTGACACTAAATTTCTCTCCTATCCCAAAAATTCCCTTGTGCTGGTAAAACACAGCGGGTCACTCGTTCAGCACAGCGGCTATTCAGTATACAGTATGCCTAGTATTTTTCTCAATAAAAATGGTCGCAGTCCCACCCCTTGTCCAATCAGGGAACACCTAATATTCATTAGGAAAAATTCCAGGCATTTGCTAAACGGCCACTGTCCTGAGAAAGTTGCCCACTTTGCTTTAACAGCACAAGGGAAGTCGCTCAGCACAGTGGTTGTTTCTATACTAGGAAGATGCTGTAATACACTGAAGTAGCTGGGGCGTCCCTACACTTAAGGCCAGGTGGAGGGGCTGTGGGTGCCGGCAGTGCACATTACTGGGAAGGGGGGATAAGGGGTCAGTTGGGGGGGTGTTGGTTGCTCACTTAAAAGGGGCGGGCAGGTCTGTCTGGCCTCCCACCCAGCTCACTGACATCACTGGTTGCCAGGAGCTAGGCGGGATGCCATCCAGAGTGTCACAGGTTACTAGCTCTTAGCAACCTGGGACACTCTGGACAGAAAGTGGGGTAGCCAACTGCCTCAGGTTGCCTCATTATACGGCCAGCCCTGGTAGTAACTGCAGCTACTACAGTGCACTACACAATCCCCTGCCGGCACCCCCACGTGACCCAATGAGATGCCACCTGAGACTACTGCCTCAGACTCCCTCATTATAGGGACAGCCCTGGTAGTAGCTGCCGCTACTACAGCATACTACAGGATCCCTGTGGCCTTGCCAGGGATCTTTTATATATACTTATATTGAGCCAAGCGGGACCAATGTAAATATATATACATTTTAAAAGCTGGAGAGCAGCTTCAAAGCAACTCTGTTACTTGCTAAAAATAAATAAATTGATTATCGTACCTGCCCACCACCTCTGCCTTAGATCTTCGCTAGGCCTTCTACAGAATCTTTTTGGCTTCATGTATATGCTCACACTTTTGTGTGTGTTGGATGACTTGTGTTGCATCTGCCGGTGTCACCTGCTGCAGTCATCACTGTACCCTGATGGATCCACAGCACGTAGTGGGATACCAGGCATTCAAAATTCCTGTAAGTGTATCGGATGGGGAAGATTTGTTGAAAGACTAAAGGTGCCCATACACCTTTACAACCATCGCAAGACTTTTCCAGCGATTTTCGTACGATAATCGAACAGTGTATCTGCACCTTTAATTGTAAAAGAGAGAGAAGATCTAAGGCATAAGCAGCTGTAAGTATTAAAAGTCTTCCCGGGCAGGGCACGGGTCAATTTCACTTCTGTTGCTCTTTCCCTCTAAGGTGCAGAGAAATACACTTGGCTTTATGTGCGTGCTCCAGGTTCAACAGCCAATAAATAGACATAACTGCTTTACTCTTCCCAAGACCCTAAATGAAGACTTGATGTTCATTTTTATGCGTCTGGTAACATTTAGGCAAGCCAGTAAAACTTATTGGCAGGCACCAGGCCTCCAGTCTAAGTGCAATGTTCCGTATGTTTACCATTATTCATGTCTGATCATTACTGTCTTCTGCTCCTTTCCCGTTGCTCTAGGCAGTATTATGTCATTCAACGTTTGTCAGAAAAATAAGAGACATTATTTGAATAGACAGGAGAACCTTTTTGTCTTTCTGGCTGCCTGATAAATCCAGACAGTCCCTCAGCTGCAGAGAATCTAGCCAGGTATTTCCAGACAAACTGAGTTGTTTACCCGTTAACCGTTAGAAGGCCGCTATGTAAAGTTGATTAATCCTCTTGTCATGTTGACTGTAAACGTCTTCCTGTGATGGAATTTGAACTATTGCTGAAGAAGATATTTTAACTATGAAAAAAATATTTCGAAAAGTCTGCGCCTTAATCTCTGTGCTGACTCGGAGGAAGATTGAGGCAATATATTCGAGCTGGTAAAGAAATCGCTCAATTCAAATAAATTCTGGAGTGGGAGTGGCCATAATTGGAAAAGTACAGTTACTTTTTATATAAGGGTTCAACTCAAGATACATCATTTCTGCTTTATTTATCCTCCCCCCAAGATGTCTGCTGTTGGGTATTTTACAATTTAATTCAAGATTGGAAATATAAAACAAGGAAAATAGTCTATCACAGGGGTGACTCCCAGAGGCATGTTGAAATTTGTAGGTAAAGCACAGCTGGAGGGCCTAGACCACCCTAGTCTAGCATATAGATTAGCTGGAATCTAGCTGGAGGGACTAGGCCACCCCCAGTCTAGCATATAGATTAGCTGAAGTCTAGCTGGAGGGACTAGGCCATCCCTAGTCTAGCATATAGATTATCTGGAGTCTAGCTGTAGGGACTAGGCCACCCCTAGTCTAGCATATAGATTAGCTGGAGTCTATCTGAAGGGACTAGGCCACCCCAGTCTAGCATATAGATTAGCTGAAGTCTAGCTGGAGGGACTAGGCCACCCCTAGTCTAGCATATAGATTAGCTGGAGTCTAGCTGGAGGGACTAGGCCACCCCTAGTCTAGCATATAGATTATCTGGAGTCTAGCTGGAGGGACTAGGCCACCTCCATTCTAGCATATAGATTAGCTGAAGTCTAGCTGGAGGGACTAGGCCATCCCTAGTCTAGCATATAGATTATCTGGAGTCTAGCTGTAGGGACTAGGCCACCCCTAGTCTAGCATATAGATTAGCTGGAGTCTAGCTGGAGGGACTAGGCCACCCCTAGTCTAGCATATAGATTAAGCCTAAGGCAGCAAAAATAATCCTAGTACAGCTGGCATCTAATGTTTCGAGCCTTTTCCACTGGTAATACAACACATTTTCCCTGACAAATGAAAAAAGAATAGAGGCCACGTCTTACCTTAAAATTCAGTTTAAAGTACATTCCAAGTGCACCACAAACAGAAAGCGTGGAAAGTCTCAAAGCTCATGTTTTTTAGAAAGCAGCAACAGTCAGAGCAGGAAAGCATGTTAAATCCCTTGCTAGCATGCTGTAGAGAAAGACCATTGCTTTTTGTGTGGAAGCAGTGGTTTCTCCCAGAGGTCTGACCCACCTCCTGATGAATTGGAGTTAGAGGGGCATGTCAGACCTCTGCAGAGAGATCACTGCTTCCACACAGGGAGCAAAGGTCCTTCTCTGCAGAATGCATTTCATAATGCAATTCAAGCACACGGTGTCCCTTGCCTTATACGCTCACTATCTTTTAGAAAAGTCAGGACTTGCATAGGACCTTTAGAGGGGGAGGAAGGCAGAAACTCATGACTAAGGCCAAGGCATTTATGGCAGACAAGTGTTGGAGGTTAGCTGAGAACTCTGGATACCACCCAGAGTCTTTGGCTAATCAGTTTACCTGGAGTTCTCTTTGGCTCTGCCGCCATTATGCTCACAGTAATAGAGACAGCAGTGTCAGTTCTCCTGTCAGCTGCTCCAATTAGGTCAAAGGTACAGTTGGTTGTTGTCAGAGTTTAAACAATGGGGTGATGTCATGGCCCCCTGCACAAGATGGTGTTTGGGCCATTCAATGCCCCATGGCTCTTCCGTACCTGGAAGCACTGCTCTGTGAGGGATCCCAGCACTGCGGGGAGGTGGTTAGGGAGGTATATACATGCCTGGGCTGGTGGGCTATGTGCAGACACTGCCCCTTGGCCATGAATGATGAGGGGCAAACTAATAGTGTCTCCTTGAAAATAAACCTGTATGTAACATTAACATCCCAAGCCCACCGTTGTATAACACAATCCCTTTGGTGCCATACACAACCTTTTAACTGCAGGCTTACAGACTGGATCCGGAACACTAGCCCCCTGAAAACCCTATGCAAATACAGACTTTCACAAAGTCTGTATTTGCATAGCACCAAGCATATCCCGCCATCATGTGACAGTGCTGAAACCTAGTCATAGGTCACTTAGGCACTAAGCACTGCATTAGTCCCATACTGAGACATTGTTTTTAAAATGGGGCTGCAGGCACTCGATCTACAGGTAACTGTGACACCAGAGGGTGCCCTCTCTACCAATGCACCCTCAGTTCGTAGTGTCATTGCCACATCCAGGTTTACTTTTACGTGTAACTGTAGCCAAAACTTTTTCAGTTTTGGATGGGGTGGAGAGGAATTCGAACACCTGTTAGGTTTTTTCCATATACATTTTTATTGTTTTATCACAAAAGACAAGACAGTTGAAGACAATGCAGTAGTATACAATACATGGTGTTTAGATCATGTTCAGGATCGTATGACAAGGTATAACAGAGGTTACATAGAGATTAATGTGTTAGGGTGAGTTCGCATGAGTACTAATCTTTGTTGGTCGACAAAGTCTCATTCAGAGGCAGCTGTCTGTCCATGAGGGAAAAATAGCGTATTTGGTCTAGACTGTAGCTCAATGTAAAAGCAGATTGATTAGTAAGTTGGTATCACCCAACATGGGTAGAGGACCTTGTAACTTCATGGTATAGGTAAAGTCACCATTAAATACTGACATTACAACGAGAAACATAGGAGATATGCAGACAGAAGGGGAGGTGGTAGGGTGGAAGGAGGGTCAGGTAGCAAAAGAGAAGGAAGATGTCAGGCCGAGCTGAATCACTAAAGAGCGAGCCAGAGGGCGATGGTAGGAGGTTCTTTCACAGAGTGCAAAGGCGGCAAGGGGTAGTCGGGTCTAAGTACTTGTCAAACCAAGGGGACCAGATAGTCTCACATTTGGTAATTTTGTCCTCGAGTTGTGCCTTACGTTTTTCCTGGGCCATCACCCAGTTGACATGGGTTATGACACTGGCAATGCTCAGGGTTGACGTCAGCCAATTTTTTGCAATCTCTCTTTTGGCGGAGGTGCACCTGTTAGGTTTTTATTGCTGTCTGTGTCCCAGTTAGGGAGATTCCCCCTTTCTATCTGTGCTGGTGACCGTTATCACTGAAAATGAAAGCAAATCCCAGATTTTGGGTAGTTGCCAAGACAGGAGAAGATAGGAAATCTTCCAATGGGGACACTAGTTCTGGTGACTGTGCTGACCACCAGGGATTTCCCTTTGGAAGGATTTTCTCCCACTTCCTGTTCTGCCTTGGGGCAGGAAGTGAGGGTACCAAGATGGCACAAAAAAGCTGACACGGGTTATAACCCTCCGTTGCTCTATCCAAAACTAAAAGGAAATATCTGACTTCAGTTCTACTTTAAGGGCTAGTTCACACCAGATGCAGTTGTGGTGCAGTCCGTTCCGTTTGGCAGCTGCATCAAAATCGCATCACAATGCTTTCTAATGGGATTACTGGTGCTCTGCTCACACCAGTGCAGTAGACATGTAAGCTGAGGAAAAATGTGGTTCAGTTCGGATATTTGGCTATTTCGGAATTCGGGATTCGGATCCGAAATTCAATTCGGTTCGGGTTTCGGACGAAATCCGAATTTCATTAGTTTCAGATGAGTTTAAGAATATTCGTTGCGAGTAAAACAGAAAACCATATACAGATATTAATACTAAAGCTGAATCTCCTAGACCCGAATGGCATTTGGGATCTGAATTTCCAAACTGCATTTGGAAGCTCCCGAATGAATTCTGGTGTGGGAGCCTCAGCTTTAGTATTATATGTATATACTGAACATGAAAAAAGTTACAGCATGTGACTTTTCTGGCCAATCAGATGGCTCCCATGTTGCCGTAACGAAACTTCGTGATCAGACCGATTCGGATGCATTAAACCAAAAAACACATCTGATTGGCCAGAAATGTCCGATACAGTTTAGTTTTTGAATGAAATTCGGACGGGAACCGAAATTGGGATTCTGATGGATTGGGATTCGGAAATTTGGATATGTCCGAATGTCGGAAAATTCGTCCGAATTTTTATTCGGAATGAAACAAATTGCACATGTCTACAGTGCAGTCCGTTCCGATGCAGTCAGAAAAAATACTGCTTGCCCCTAGACTGATATAAGCTAAATAAACTGAATTCAAAGTCACGTCCACTGCTGTTCACATCTCTTAACTTTTGTGGCATTTTATTTTCCAAAATTCGAAAGAATTTTTTTGCATCTCCTGGTAAAAATGACGACTTCAGCAGCTCTGTGTAACAGCAAAGCTGGCATATAGATCGCTGGCGAAATATCGCTTCCTGGGGATCTTCCAGCTGCAGCTGTTTCATCTGCGGGGATTTAAAAATTAAAGCCATGGCTCAGCACTGACATAGCGGGAAGCCACAGGGATGTTGTCAGCATGGGATGGAACTTGTGTCCGTCTCGCAATGGCAGCTGTAGAAGATAATTATCAGGGAAAAGAAATAGAGCACATTGGACGCTGAGATATGTTTTCTTCAAATGAGTAAACTTTCAATTTTGTTTAAACATTATCCCGAAACACAGACAAAGCAAAGACAGCGGTGATCTGTCATCTATATCCAGGAAACATTACAGCTGTACTAGAGGCAGAAATTCTACTTGAGTTACTTTAATCTAAAGGTGCCCATACACTTCTCGATTCTCGTACGAGAATCGCAGGAAATCCCACGATCGTACGAGAATTGAACAGTGTGAACGAAGACGTGCGACCGTTTCTACTGTACGGTCGCACGTCTTTTGTCTAAGGAGCATGTTAGAAAACCAGCCGAGAATCGTACGATTTTCGGCTGGTTTGAACAGTGCTCGGGAGACAAATGCCGAACGGGCCGGTGTGCGCACGCGCACACTGCCCGTTCAGCATTGCGGTCATCGGAAGATCTAGAGTGCGATCTGCCTGTCCAAGATGGGCAGATCGTACGTTTTTTAATCACTTTACAACCATCGCAAGACTAAGGTCTTGCGATGGTTGTACAGTGTATGGCCACCTTAAGGGTTTCAGTGCTGCCAGTTGCTAAGAGCTCTCATGTGTGCCTCTAGGTGGGACTGCATGCTCTGGTCAGATGATCCTCTCCAATACAGTTACCTCTTATGGACAGAAGCCTACAATAGGTGGAACTAAGAAAACAATGTCTGCACATTCATATTCTCAGGAACTAGTGTTCCCAGAACTCCAGCTCCACAGTGGTCTGGAATGGTGCATTGTGGCTACACAGAAAATTGTGCCCCCCAACAGACGTGTGCTGTATGTGACGGCATGCGCCCCGCCTCCAGGATGGTGGTGCGCATGCGCAGAATGCACTGGTGGCCAAATCCAAAATAGCATCAAAACTTGTTTCGTTTGACGAACCTAATGAAAACATTTTTAGTTCCCGTTCATGTCATCCGAAAGTCTTTGCACATGTCTAGCAATATGTGTGCATGAGTGTGTGTGGTTGGGGGGCGGGGGTTGGTTGGTTTGTTTATGTTTTTTGCTGTTGGGGGCTTCAGGGAAATATCAGGGGTCTAAACAGACCTGTGACATTTCCCTTTTGAAATAGAAAAAGAGATTGAGGACACAGAGTCCTCTGCCCATACAGGTGGGGGAGAGCAGCAGGGATCCGAGGAGAAACTGGAGCCTGTGCCGCTCCTCTTATCCCTGCCGAGCCGCAGCTGTGTTGGCCACCTTCTGTTCCTGTTGCCATTGGCGCCATGGCAACAGGGGTGAGGAGGCGCAGCCAGGCTGGCAGCCCAACCATTAAAAAATAATTTCAGGCAGGTGCCCTTCTCATTTCAGCAGGTGCCCGCTTGGGGGCGGATGCGGGAGAGGGCACCTCCATGAAATGATGGCAGGTAGCAGGAGAGCTAATGCTTCCCTTGCTATCTACTGTTTTTTTTTTTGTATTCTGACAGCTACCGTCATATTTATAAAAAAAAAAAAAAAACAGACTGCATGGGAATGAATAGCTAGGCTGTTATTGGCTATTTCAATTTGCAATAGCAGGCTGGCTATTGCACCCGCCCACTGCTGCTGTCAAACAGCAGAGAAGGACCTGAAAGAGAGCTTCAGGTGCATGTGGGCTGATTGACAACAGGAGCGGGCAGGTACAATAGCCAGCCTTCAATTGGCTATTGAAAATTGAACTAGCCAATAACAGCCTAGCTGTCCCCAACATAAATTGCAGGTAAAGCACAGGACAATTAACAGGGTTATTCACAAAAGGCAGGAGAAGTGAACAATCTAGGACAACATAGATGACCTTAAAAGTGAGCTGAATTGGAGACTATTTCCAAATCAGCTATGTTGTCCTAGATTGTTCACTTCTCCTGTCTTCTCCAAACTCTTCACCCTTCTGTGAATAACCCTGTAAGTGTTTTAAATGCTGAGTCTGCTGGGGCTGCTGCCATCATATCCAAGATGGCAGCACCCAGCAGCAGTCTCAGGCCTTTTGGATGCCTACACAAGGGAAAATAACATGCAATAAATACATAAAATGCACATATAATCTTATGGGAAGATTTTTGTGGAAATGAATGGTTTGGCATCAGGGTTACTCTAAAGAGAAGTGACAGGAAATAATACCGGCGCCTCCACGTGCAATATCGGCCAGTTGAAATGGTAACGAACACACTGAAGAGGCAGCTACCACAGGTCAAAGGACCTTCAATCTGAGAGACAAAAAACAAAAAAGAGCGCCTCCATAGTGTAAAACGAATTTTAATGATAAAAACGCACAACTGTATTGTACTTACAAGAAGTCGGTAGTAAAAAGGCATGTGGAAAACAATGGGATGTCAAATCATCTAGCAGCGGAAGTCTGAAAAGATGTGCAGCATCAGCGTCCACTGCCACTGTGTGGTCTCCGTTTACATGTTTTGACATCCCATTGTTTTCTACATGCCTTTTTACTACCGACTTCTTGTAAGTGCAATACAGTTGTGCGTTTTTATCATTAAAATTCGTTTTACACTATGGAGGCGCTCCTTTTTGTTTTTACTCTAAAGAGAACCCTTGAGAACATTAATACAGCAGCTGCTTTTGTTGACTTGTTTTTGAAGGGTCATGCTCCCTTCTACACTACATGGTGTTCCAATGCTTCACTGGTGCCATGATTGTTGCTTACCATTAAGTATTAAAAAAACAATAAGGCTGACGGGCCCCAAAGATACTTCTGCCAGGTTCCTTCTGAGGTATCTGTACATTCCATGCACTAGCAGTTAAACAGCAAATGTTATCCTCAAATTTTAATTGTAGGTTTTGTGTACTAAGTGTTCCGATTATCTCTTTTTCCACCTCAACCAACCAATCAGATTTGACACGTTCCTGTTTACAGGCCATGTTAGAACAAGAAAAGATGAAGCCGATTGGTTATTAAATGAGAGATATAGGGGTCTATTCACAAAGCTGCCGAGGGCAGCCGAGTGAATGACCAATCAGAAGTGAAGTGAGCCGAACACTGTTCGACTATTCACTTCAGGCTGGTACGGCTGATTTCAGCCGTACATCGGCTGAAATCAGCCGTACATCGGCTTGCTTCGAGTGGCTTCGGATCAGCCGAACATGCTCAGCATGTTCGGCTGACCCGAAGTGCAGAAGGAGTTCGACTCAGCCGATCCAACATCTGGATCGGCTGAGCCGAACCTCCGGCAGGCTTCACACTGCTGTTCGGGCTATTCTGAAAGATCCCGAACAGCAGTGAGAGAATAGCCGAATGCCGCCGAGCGGCATTTGGCTCGGCTGTTCTGCTCGGTCCCTCAGAGGCACCGAGCAGAACAGATAAAGAGTGAAAAAAGTAGAAAAAAGTAAATAGAAAACGATTGTGCAGAGCTAGCAGTGACAGCTAGCTCCGCCTCTCGACTGAGCCGCTCGGCCGTGATCGGGAGCTGTACGGGCTATTGTGAATAGCCGTACAGCACCCCCTCGGTTCTCCTGAACCGAAGGGGTCCTGGTGCCGAAGCTAGCCAAAGGATCGGCCGAAGCTACGGCCAGATCCTTCGGCAGCTTTGTGAATAGACCCCATAGACTGTTATTTATCAGATACTTTGTACACAAGGCTCAAGTCGTGAACTAGTTCTCGATAACAGCGATTGGCAAAAGTCAGCAGCTCACTAAGGAACGTCCAATGTTTTCTTTCTTAACTTTGAAAAGTGTTTTAAACCGTGCACGCTGCACATAAACAACGTTCATGCATTATCTCTGATCTTTACCCTTATATCTGTGAAATAATTGGTTAACCTGAAAATCATTAATTAGGAGGCTGAAACGATGATGAATACATTCTCAGCTGGCTTCTGTTTCTGATTGTTACAATCTCCTTTCTGTATCCTTAATTGGAAAATGTTTTATCTTTTTCCTTTGATTGTTCGTACATTCTTGGCTTCACTTGAGTGACTGAATATCTAGAACCCATCTAAAGGTGCCCATAGACATTTTAATTATTAAAGCGGACTTCCACTCAGAAATATTACCTTTCAGCATTCTAATCTTCCTCCCTCAACTTTTTTTAAAAAGCCGACCTTTCTTTAATGATTTCTTTATTTCCTATTTTTTTCTTTGTTGCTGCTGGACCAGCCCCCTGCCTCCATCCTCATCTAGGGGAGAATGGTCTTTCACTCTCTTCCTGCAGCCTCCCAGGATGCCAACGTCTCAAATCCTAGTACGAATTAATTTCCACTTTCCATTAACATGAGGCGCCAGATCTTACATATGTGCAGACAGATCTGATGCTGTGTCTATGTGTGTTTTATGAATGTTAACCATGTATTGGTAGGCCATCTAGTCTAATGCACTTGCACCACACCCCTCATTGTAAGGATGCATATAAAGAAGATGCATCAGCGCTTTTTAGGTACTGGGTGCGACAACAACTTTAAAATAGTTAAAACTTAACATTTATTGACACAGTACATATTGAAATCGGTATATATTCATAAACACACAAAGCTAAAAGGATAAAAATGGTTCCTACTCCTAAAGGTAAGTGGATACATCTCCTATACACCCACACATAAATGTAGCACAGGAAGGGGATACAGATATTTATCTACTTTTACAACAGCAATTCAATTGAGGAATGCTAAGCCCAGAGTTGTGGTGGGTCTACATTTCTTGACGCGCTTTGCCTAGAAGGCTTCTTCAAGAGTATGGAAATGTACAACAAAGCCCAAAACTGGACAGCACTTGGACACTGTGGAAAGAGCCTGAACGGAGTAAGAGGCGACATTCTGATAGGGCAGAGCCTTAGCTAGCTCCTTTTGCGCCCAAGGCATGAACAGAAAATTGTGCACCCCAACAGATGTGTGGGGTATGTGACGTCATGTGCCCCGCCTCCAGGATGGCGGCGCGCATGCGCAGAATGCGCTGATGGCCAAATCCAAAATAGCAACATTTTTAGTTTCCGTTCATTTCATTCCGAAACAAATGTGTAGTCTTTGCACCTGTCTAGTAATATGTGTGCATAAGTGTGTGTGGGGGGGTGTGTGTAAACAGACCGCTGACATTTCCCTTTTGAAATAGAAAAAGAGATTGAGGACACAGAGTCCTCTGCCCAAACAGGTGGGGAGAGCAGCGGGGATCCGAGGAGAAACTGGAGCCTATGCCGCTCCTCTTCTCTCTGCCGAGCCACGGGTGTGTTGGCCGCCTGGCTCCCCTGTTGCCAATGGGGCCCTGTGCTCACCATGGCAACAGGTGCGAGGGGGCGCAGCCAGGTCGGCCCTGGCTGCGCCCCCACTCAGCTGCGCCTGAGACGAGTGCCTCACTCGCCCCATGGTAGCTACAACCCTGTGATAGGGGTTGGGGGACCACAGGAGGGAACAAAAGCTCAGAGCACCGGTGCAATCTGTGCATCCAGACAGGTCTCATTCCTGGATTGTGCATGTGTATCCCCATAAGTAGTTTTATGATTGGTGGAAAACAATACCACCTACGTTATATAAGACATCGAATCCACATCGGTTACAATACTCCATTCATAGAACAATATGTAAATAGACATGTGCGAGATCTGGCACGGCGTCATTGGGGGGCCAGCTGTATGAACTAGAAAGAGACAGCCACCTGCCCGTGATTTAAAAAAGAAGAGCATGGGACGGGACCTATAGGAGCAGAGTGGTGCAAAAGACGTGGACGACGCAGCATCCCCTGGGCTTGTAGGTATATTATCACAGCATAAATAGAGCACCAAAGATAAGTGGGGAGAAAAATTAATGTTCTTTGGGAGGGTGAAGTTCCTCTTTAAGTGAACCAATTCGCTCAAATTTCATAAAAGCTTTAACCTGTTACTGTTTTGTAAATGTTTTTTTCAAATGTGCAGCTTTCAATAAAATAATACCTGGTGATCCTACCATAAAGGTATTTGTTCAGGCGCTTCCTCCTGCAGGTTAACAACACTCTGTCCATGTCTTCTCATTCTTCTCCTAAGTTGTCACCCTGTCACATGGGTTTTCAATGGAGGCTACAAGTGGCCTTTGCAACATACATTATGCATGGTGTGTAAGCTGGTGAACACAAACTCGCCTTGAGAAATATGATGCAGCCATTGCTGCAGTGCAAGCAGACCAAAAATGGCTGGAAGAAGGCTGCAGGAAATCCGCAACACTGGGTTGCAACAAAGTAAAAAAATTGCAAAAATAAATAATTTATTTAAAAATTGAAATTGTTTATGATACCTTTATCAAACAAAATCTTATTCATTTCAAATGCTGATGAAATCACTAACAATGGATGCTGCTCCTTGATGTTTAAAAGTTTTAGTTTCCCCAAGAATAAGCTGGTCCCCTGAGCACTGAGCAGGCCCTGATATCCTGTTTTAGGGTGACTCCTTTCCCTTGCAGGATCCTATGGAGCCACCCTTGTGTGTGCTAGAAAGCTGTGTATGTCTCCACAAATACACAGATTAATGCCCAAGGCCCATCACACTCCTGACCGATAAGCCCCTGAAGATTGGTGGGTGCTGCAGTGGCAAACGGATGGCGCCACTCAAAATAAGAAGAAGAAGGATCACCGGACACAGTGTGAACACTGTTGTGACTGATGAAGGGGACCCTGTGCAGCCCCAAAACATGACCATTATGTGATGTGATGAGCATGCGTCACTAAATATGTATTGATCAATGATCTTGTAGTCCCGGTGACTCTTCTTCCACCAACACACAGCCACAGCAAGGCAAGCCATTCCCCAGCTTCCTTCTCCTCCCTTCTCTCTCCTCCAAGCTAGTAGATGGACAGCTGCAATAGACTGTACTCTCCCGTGTGATCTTTTACTTGACAGGAAGTTCAGGGAAGCAAAGCTGAGAGAGTTGGCGCTGTTTGGAAACATGATGACTGTAAATGATTGGGAAAAAATCTGAAGAAATACTTTGTTGTGCAATGTATATTTGTTTGATCTGGATTCATTATTGAATAAAAGTTTGAGAGTTTAATATCTACTTTAACCTCCCTGGCGGTATTCCCGAGTGTAGCTCGGGGTTACTTTTCCATACCATAAGCGGTAACCCCGAGCTACACTCGGGAAAGCCGCATAGCATTTACTTACCTTGTCCCTCGAGCTGCTATGTGTTCTGCAGCCAATTCCAGCTTCCGGGTTCCGTCGCTTGCGAGCGTAAGCGTCGCAGGGGGCGGAACCGGCGGGATATTAAAAAAACCCGGCAAAGACGTACAAAATGTGAAAAAAAATAGACCGAAAAATAACATGAAAAAAATTACAAATCATACCGCCAGGGAGGTTAACTTCTATCCTTTATCTGGTGACCTCGCAGATATGAGAGCGTATTAGCCATGGCGTGCAGACCGAATGCCATATGGCTACAATATGAAATGATGTCAGTGCTCACGTTTTTAGAGTTATATATACTCTGTCTATTATTGGATAGGCTCTTCCATTACAGTTCACTGATAAAATACGATTATTGCTCAGGAGCCCCTGTGATTAAAATGAAGCAGATTGTAAATTAGTGAAGCAGTTACATAAACTATAAGAATGACAGCTGAGACACAAGCAGAAGCATCACTCACCGCGTCCTGATGTTTGACTGCAAATGGCAAGAAAGCATTAAGCATTCTGCAGCGCGCTGAGCCTTAATTGTCTAAATATTTGAAGAGCTAAATCTTCCCAACAAAGAAATGCTTGTGTTGTAAATCTTGTTTGCTGCATCATTTCTGGTATCTCAGGTGAGCTTTGAGGCTGCACATTCCAGATATAAAGGGAGTTGTTCCTACAAGATGCCTGAAATTACAGTGTTTGATAATTATAGTTTTTTTGGCTCACAAAAGTTATAGTGTCAGCATAAAATATTATCAAAGCGGATGCAATACAATGGAAGGTCCACCTGGGTATCCTTGACTAAGGTAGCATCGATATCCCCATTCTTTCCCCTAATACAAGCCACCAAAACCACACACCACCCATCCCTGCAATGAATAAACAGACCACACTCCAAAATGGCATACAATGTACTCAGCAGGCCTTTTATTAAATAATTTGATATAAAACATAACTATTTATAAACAATTTCAACATCCGTCAGAATTACATAAACAAAGTTGCAGGTCTTTGAAAGCCACACCTTTTCTTGATCCGTTCCCTGCGGCAGCACTAAAACATGTAAGGCCCCCAGCCGCAACACACCGCCTCGGGGAAAACCACCAACTGACCGCATACACTCCAAATATCCAATAGTGTTCATCAGCTTACACCATGAATAGAGGACCCATACAAAAACAGGTCCCCAAACATTAACCACCAGCACCTATTATTATTTGATGGCCTCCAAGGACCCCAACCGCATAACTACCCAGAGCCTAACCACAACAATGGGCGGGCGGGAGGGAAGTTCACTCTTCGTCAGACAATCTCCAACTGCTGAAGAGAAGACCCTCCTACTCAGACCACCGTTCAAGCTTCACCTAACCTTTTGACTTGTCCAATCCAGTAAGTGGAGGGGGGGCTTAGAAGTGACCATGTTTTATGTTACACCCTAAATAAGGGTGTAACATGGAACATGGTCAAAAAAGTGGAGTTATTCTTTATTATAGGGTTAACTTAACACCCAAAGCACTATGGAGGTTTCTAATCAGAGAGCACATCAGAATGTATTTCTCTTTCTCAATCAAAGTTTGGATAGAGCAGTACAGAAGGGATGGGAGGGGAGGAAGCACTGCTCTGACTTATTTGCTTATGTAGGTAAATTTCATCTGGAGCTGTTGAACTCTGTCAACATTTGGCTTTTTTAAGTGGCAAGGCTTCCTCCATACAGCCATGGCATCCATTCACAGTTCCATCCACCATGGCAGAGGGACTCATGGTTCTCAATAGAGTACAAATGGAGTGACATCACCACACTTGTAGCCCATCGATACCTCCTCCTGTCCTGTAACTGAGGAAGAGTTAATTGATTGTGTTTACAATGCTTTGTAGGGTAGTGGGGTGCCGCTGGTGCATTTTTTCCAGGAGGGGGGCTAGTTGGGTGCTGGTAGGGCACATTAATGGGGAAGAGGGTGGGGTAGAGGGGTGATAAAGGGGAGTTCTGGTGGTGCATGTTACGGGGAGGTACTGCACTTTACCAGGGGGCGTGGTGCTGTTGGTACACAGTACCTTTGGCTCTGTCTGGCATCCTGCCCAGCTGGGCAGGACACCAGCCAGTTGTCCTACTCAGCTCCTGGCAACCAGTGACGTTAGTGAGCTGGGCAGGATGCCAGACAGAGCATCACAGGTTGTTAAAAGTTCTTAGCGACCTGGGACATTCTGGCCCCCCATTACCCTATGAGATGCCCCCTAAGGCAACTGCCTCAGGCTGCCTCATTATAAGAATGGCCCAGGCGGTTGTGGTGGGAGGGTAGAAATAAAATCCTCTGTCAGGTTTTTTATTGCTGTCTGTACACCCAATGGGAAGATTTACTCTCACTTCCTGTCTTGGTGGCAAGGTGTCACAAGGACAGGAAGTAATGGCATATCTCTCTGATAGGAAAAGAAATAGCAACATGTTTATTGAAGCGTCTCTATCTCAGTGACTCGATAGTCTCAGCAACAATTTTATATTAGTTTTTTTTTTTCACAAGTAAAGTTTTTATTGTTTTAAACTTTGACAATGACAAATGCATAGGTATCAAACAGGTAGTCATATACAGCCATGTGATATCCAAAACTGTGTTACAATGCACTCTGTCAAAGGGGACACAGTAACGAAAGTTGAAAGTTGAACTGGGTCTAACATGAGAGACCGTATTCCAGTGTGCAGGTATTACATTTATTCACATATCAGGATGAGGGAATGGAAAATAAAGACAAAACAACTAATCCTGTATATCGTACTCGGGTGAATAAGAGGACCAACGGTTCTCGATAATGCTGCAAGTTTATCATGACCCCTTAACGGTACAGAAGGTGTAGATCGGGGATTGTTTGTGTGTTGTTGGTGTCCAAAGACTTTATGTAGATAATGTGTAGATAATCTGATTTAATATATTAGTTTTTTAAACATAAATGTAAAACATAAAATCTTATAAACTTAAAAAATGTTAATTACATTTTCTCAAACCCATAGATAGTGTCCCTTCAAAAATGTTTCATTTGTTTTCTATGTATCCATTGTGATCTTTAGTGTAGATGAGTCCGGTGGGCGTAAGATGGTCAGTTAGAGAGGTGTGTGTAGATTGGGAGAAGCTTATACACTGAGTGGCCAGATTATTATGACCACCCCATCAGAGGCGGATGACTTCGTTGGGCCGCCTCATGACTCCACAAGATGTTGAAAGGTGATGCGAGGAATCTGACAGTGCACTGTTGCCCTTCTGTTGTCTTGTACCAGTCTTGCCACTCTCCGTTGCCCCTGCCCTAACATTGACTAGTCGCTGACGGCCACAATTCGCACGTTCAGACCCAGATTTTCAGCTGACAGTCCAGTCTTTAAACACTTTAACAACAGCTGCTCTTGGACATTTAACGAATTCTGCTGTTTTGCTGACACTCGCTCCATGGCTCATCATCCCACGTTCAAAGGCTGTTAAATTGCGTTGTTTACCCGTATCTTCAGAAAAAAATCACTTCTACTGTCGTGGTAAACAACCTGCTTCCCTATTTATAATGGTCTGGCCCTCTAGCAACTTCAGCGCGAAATTATAGCTAATTTGCCTACAAACATCAGGTGGTCATAATAATCTGGCCACTCAGTGTAAGTATAAATGTATCTGTTTTAATTCTACAATATTTGGAGACACAGTCACCGGCAGAATGTGTCTAATTAAAGGAACTGTATTATGTTCCATTTTCTGTAATCTTCTTTCATTATATAAAGTCTGAATCCATTAAAAACAAGACTCAGCTAGGCATGCATTGCGCAGACTTCCCGAGGACCCAAATTATTATTATTCAATAAAATATCTTTATGATTCCTCCGCGGTTGTGTGAATACATTTCCATATTCGCCGGCCAAATGATCCTAATCAGATTAGAATCATGTTTAGATGACTAGTAATTAGGACGGAGGCCTTATAATTGCTGCTAGTAATAAAAGTTGCAGAAGACTTTCTCATTTCTGTGAGTGTCCGCCTATTGGGAAATCGACAGCTAACTCCGGGCAGATACAAAACACACACATGGATGTGACTCTGTATTTATGTAGACGTTGGTAAATTTACTTTCTATAAATGCGAGCAGTTTAAGTGATTGATTCTGAACTAGCAACAGTCTCTTTTATTCTACTGCACAGCAGAGCTCAGACAGAGAGAGGGAGAAGCAGCACAAGGAGCCAATCAGTTATGCTAGTAGTGCTCACATGTTTTTAAACAATTTCAAATGCTGATGAAATCACTTACAATGGACGCTGCTTCTTGATGTCTAAAAGTTTTATTTCCTGCAGAATCAGCTGGTCGCCTGAACACTGGCCTTGATATGCTGTTTTAAAAGTGACTCCTTTCCCTTGCAGGGTCCTATGGAGCCACCCTTGTGTGTGCAAGTAAGGTGTCTGTGTATCGCCACAAACACACAGACACAGCAAGACAAGACACTGCTCTGCTCACTGCTCCTTGTTCTTCCTTCCTTCTCTACCCTAGTAGATAGACAGTTGTTTGAGTCTGCTCTGTTCCTTGTGATCTTGTACTGGACAGGAAGTTCGGGGAGCTGAGGGAGTTGAAGCTGTTCAAATACATGATGACTATAAGTGCTTGGGCAAAAATGTAAACAAATACTTTGCTGGGCAATGTATATCTGTGTGATCTGGATTCATTATTAAAAAAAAGTTTGAGGGTGTAACACGACTTTAACTGATATATCAGACAGCTATCAGTTTTCCCAGACAACTTCTGTGAACTGCAAAAGAATGCCTCCCTATGCAACAAAGATGAGGAGAGAAGAAGGGGTTTGTGGTTCAAAGCCTAAAGAGACAACACTGCTGCTCCATAGATACAGTAGAGTTAGTGTTGTCACCCTAGGACAGGAAGTGTGTTTCTGGAAGGATCACCAAGTGAAAATAAAGGGAAAAAACAAAGCTTTGCAATGTAGATGAGGAGAGAAGGAGGGGTTTGTATCCAAAGCTTAGAGTGACAACACTGCTGCTCCATAGATACAGTACAGTTAGTGTTGTCACCCTAGGAACGGAAGTGTGTTTCTGGAAGGATCACTAAATGAAAATAAAGGGAAAAAAACAAAGCTTTGCAATGTAGATGAGGAGAGAAGGAGGGGTTTGTATCCAAAGCTTAGAGTGACAACACTGCTGCTCCATAGATACAGTACAGTTAGTGTTGTCACCCTAGGACAGGAAGTCTGTTTCTGGCAGGATCACCAAGTAAAAATAAAGGGGGGAAAAAATGTTGAAAGAAATGAAACTATGCACTGTGGATGAGGAGAGGGGGATTTGTATCCACGGCTTAGAGCGACAACACTGCTTTTCCATAGATGCAGTGCAGTTAGTGTTGTCACTCTAGGACAGGATGTCTGTTTCTGGCAGGATCACCAAGTGAAAATAAAAGGGCAAAAAGTTTGGAAAAAGGAAACTAATGCAGCCACCTCATCTAAGAATTAGTAAACTGCAACATATACGTTTTGGTTTTGTGTGTAGATACACTCTAACCCCAGCAAGCCCAGGCTTTCAACACTTTATTTTCAAGAAAATCCGGCTGCTGGTTCCCAGATTCCTTTTCGTCCATTCTGTTAGCACGCGTCCTAATCCTTTGCAGGAAAACGGCGGTGAAATGACACATTTATGAGATAATCAGAGTAAGCCCGTTCACTCCTTCACGCTACTTCAGTCAAATGCAAAGCAGTCTCATTAGAGGGACTCACACTCCTGATAGTACAAGAGGGGAGCAAACGCGGAGCAGAGACTTCTCACCGCTGTCCTGTCACCCTGAGATTCCTTCTGATGAAGTTCAGCAAATTAAATGAACTTTCTGTCAGAAAACATTTTCCTCCATCTCCCGGGTCTGGTGACTCCTCTGCTGCGCTGCATTCCCACGCTACATCTTTAAAAGTTCAGTTCCATAGTTAACCCGGAAAGACACTCAGAAAACAAGGCCGTGTACGAAGAAGAGGTCTCGCCCAGCGGAAAAGCCGGAGATGGCTTCATAGCCGATATCATCAATGTTTATACGCGCTTTAATCAATTAAGAAGTATGGGAAGGAGTATGAGAAGATGCATCAGGCTGTCATAATCCTGCCATTGGCTCATTGGCATCAGCAAAGTCTTCATCTGAGGCCCCGTTCACACTGAGCGATTTATCGCGCGGTAATTCCCGCGATATCGCGGCTAGTTACCGAGCGATATCGCTCTCCAATGCATGGCAATGGGGCAAAGGGTCCTGCTGTAGCGGGTCGTGCGTCGCTACAGCAGGACCCTTTTTGGAGCGGATTTTGCCGCGATTCCAGCTTGCTCAATGCAAGCATTTGCGCGATATCTCGCGACAAACGCGCGATATCGTGCAAATTGCCCGACAAACGCGCGATTTGCGAATCGCTTAATGTGAATGGGGCCTAAAGAAGAGGTAGGCTGCAGACTCTGGCCCTCCAGCTGTAGTGCAACCATTGCAAGACTCTGACAACTCTCCTGGACGGTCCGCGAGTCTCCCGCTATTCGATTCCTGGAGCCAGAGGAATAATAGGGTAAATTACAGGAAAAACAGGGAGAAGGGGTGGCTTACCAGTTTGGAGGTGGACCACAGGGGGGTGGGATTTCAGTAGGTGGGCTACACGTGGATCGGAGGAACATTCCAGAAGAGAAGAAAGCGGGAGTCAGGCGAGGATTTTTCACTCCCGCCCCCTCTGATGTTTGTTTTTGATTTTGGTTGCTTTTCTCTTGGTATTGCTGTGTTTTTTGTTGTTTTGTTTTGTGTGGGTTTGGGTTTATCTTGTCATGGCAGTCTGGTGGTGGTTTGGGGTCATTGAAGGCGGTATGGATGCCGTGGGTTTATTGACAAGGATTGGGGAACCATCATAGGTGTGGTGTCCTTCAAATGGTGGTCAGTTGGTTTGACTGCTTAGTTTTGGACTGTGAAGTGTCTGCAGTTAACAGATATTGGTCCCCGAGGCGGTAGTTTGCAGCTGGGGGCCCTAATATTAGTCATCTGAAGCCGCAGATATAGGTAAGGGATGGCATTCTGGTTATTTCAAGTGCCTTCAGGGATTTGGAAACCTGAGTTGAATCTGAATAACTGTGTTGATTGGTTATGAGTATGTCGTGGTTATTTTTGTATTTAATTTTGTATTTATTTTGATATTTTCATTAAACATACAAGTGGCTGCTGTGCAGTGGCGGATCCAGGGGGAGGGGCAATGGGGCAATTGCCCCCCCGAGATCAGTGCCCCTCCTACTGGAATCGGCCGGCACGTACAGCTCCGTGCTGCATGCACGGCTGTATCGGTCAGCTCCTGGGACGGACAGGTGCTGCGTGTGATTAGTACACAGCCCCCATTCTTCTCTATGGGACTACGCGGCCATACGCCGCACTGCGCTCACCCTTCCTGCACGTCGGTGCAAGTGAGTCTACCCGTATGCTAACGAGATGGATCCTGTATGCGTTGCGGGAGCGATACAAAATGCGCCGACGGCTTTCTCGCTATGCTAATAGCATATCTTCTCAGAAGCTGCGCACAGTGTGCGCCGGTTAAAGTAGTAACCAGCACACTCTGTATGGAGCTTCTGACAGCGTGGGAGAAGGGAGGCTGGGCTTGTCGGTGGACCCAGGGATCAGGTGAGTATTAAAAAAATATATATGTTATTTCCGGGGACATAATTTGTCTGGGGATGGTCTCCTCAATCTGGGGACTGTCCCCAGAAATCAAGGATGAATGGTCAGCCTACACTAGGGAACCCCCACTAGCCACCAGGAAGCCTGCACTGGCCAACACTGAGCCCCCACTAGCCACCAGGGAGCTCCCACTACCCACCTGGGAGCTACCACAGAGTCACCACTAATTATAAGAGAGCCCCCACTGGCCACCACAGATCCCGCACTAGCAGAGAGCCCGCACTGATCACCTGACAGTCCGCATTGGCCACCCGAGAGCCTAATTAGGGAGCCGCCTCTGCTGCACACACACGCACCGGTGAAACTCTCTGGACCCCTCGTGAGAGCCTGCACAACCCTCCTGATACCCTGGTGACATCAGGCGGCGGACCCAGAGCTTCATATTATTCTGCATTGCTGTATAATGGTATTGCTGGGAATTGTAGTTCTCTATAGCTGTTGGTAGTCTGCATTGCTGTGTAATGTATTATTGCTGGGAATTGTAGTTCTCTATAGCTGATGGTATTCTGCATTGTTGTGTAATCCGGGGTGTGGAAATAAAAAAAAAAAAACTACATGTCCAAGGGCTAAAGTGGGGGCCGAATCTACTTGCCCTTCATGACAATCTACTTGTCCCAATACAAAAAAATAGTTTTAATCAAAACTAGGGATGCACCAATGCCAGTTTTTCGGTATCAACTACAAGTACCGATATTTTCCTTTTGATACTCGCCGATACCGAATAGCAATACCGGTGCTTCCACTGGCATGGAGCAGGCTTCCCGGGTAATCAGGAAGCCGGCAGCGGGTAATGACATGCCGCCCGGCTTCCTGATTGACATGTTGTTTGGCCGGCTTAATTGTGATTGGCCGGGAAACCGTCTTAAATAAAATATTAACCGTTACATAGTTACATAGTATTTGAGGTTGAATAAAGACATAAGTCCATCAAGTCCAACCTGTTGTGTGTGTGTGTATAGGTCCATGAGTGTTCTCATTCTTAAGAGTACCTGTACCCTTGTACATTTCGGTCTCTCAGGAAAGCGTCCAAAAGCCTCTTGAATGATTCCAGATTAATTGCGGAAATTACCGTTTGAGGCAGTGAGTTCCAGACCCTAACCGCGCAAACTGAGAAGAACCTCCTTCACCCCTTGTGTTCAAATTTTTTTTCTACCAGTTTTAGGTGATGTCCTCTGTCTTTGTTACGGAATTAATCTCAAAGAGTTTGTTGCTAATGTTGCTATGACTATAGAACTTGCTTACGAATCTACGAATTTCAGGAAAATTCGTATGAATTTAGATTCGTAACAAAACGAATCGCACATGTCTACAAAGTGCATAACTTTGCATTTATCGACATTAAACCTCATCTGCCACATAGTTGCCCACTCCCCTATTTTATCCAGGTCCTCCTGAAATGTTACACTATCTTGGTCTGTTTCTATTACCCTCCTAATTTTGGTATCGTCTGCAAACACTGAGATATCGCTGTGTACTCCGTCCCCGATGTCGTTAATAAACAGGTTGAAAAGCATGGGTCCCAGCACAGAACCCTGAGGCACACAGCTAATGCCTCTGTAAGCAAAACCTAATTTTCTGGCAGTGCCCCTCCTGGGAATAGACTCTGGATCCGCCCCTGCTGCTGTGGCCTTTGGAAATCCATGCAAGTCTGGAGTGACTTACTGAGTAAAACGGGTTGTGGGGGGAGGTCACACTAAGTTAAAGAGGGTCCCTCTGAAAATACCCTTGTCATGTGCCAAGCACATCAACAACTTTGGAGGGCTTGATTTCCACTTTAACTGCAATAGAGAAAAGTTCGGTCTCCAGGATAGCTATGTTGTCTGGCAGAGCTGTGTAAATCTTAGTGAGTGGATGAATAGAAATCCTTCGGCAAGTAAAACCTCTCCAATCCTTGTATTTCACTTTGAATAATCATATTTTATAGATGGACTCTAGGAGGGAATTTGACCCCCATTCTCCTGGTAGGAACACATTATTTCAGGGCAGCTGGGGGTGACGGAAGCTCTAGTGAGGGATGGGGATGATGCTCTACAGGTGCCGCAGGCAGTGAGAAGATATGGGGCTTCCTTTTAAAGGTTACAGTAGGTTACAGCTCAATGTATTTCCATTTCTATTGTCCTCTTGTGCGGATGGAGATACTTTGTTCCCGGGAAGGCTGATAGAGAACAGCAAAGATGTGACCTTTTATTGTGACACAGTCTGGACATAATTCATGTTACACTCCTGTGATTAGCAGCCCTGAAGGTTATCTCTCTTCTCCATCATCCTACCTGACCGGCCCGGCATATTTGTACAGCAGGAAACAGAGTGCTTTATACACTTGATTTATGAATGACATGCTGGGGTGGAACAAGCAGTACAGCAAGAGGGAAATTGTCAGCCTTAAAGGAAACCACCACCGAGGGAGCACTGAGGCTGCCATCCATGACCTGGGCTTCTGAGAATACTTGTCATGTCATGGATGTCATGCTCATCCAGTGGCCTCACTACTTTTTTCAGTCAATGACGAAACAAGTATGCAGATCGGGCGGGCGTGCGTGCTAGGGTTGCCACCTTTTCTTCAAGTGAAACCTGAACACTCTAGCGACATGCGGATATTTTTTTGGGAGAATGAGTTGTGGCTTATTCATATATAAATTGTGCCACCCATTGATATGTACATATCACTGTAGAGACTATTTTCAGTGGGGGGCGGGGGGGGGGGGGCAGTAGCCCCATCTTAATTTTGGTTGTCCCTGTCTGCCCGACATCTTGTATCTGGGTTTCTGCTGCCATGAATCCCGGATAGAGCATTCAAAACCCGGACTGTCAGGGTGATTCCTGGACAGGTGGCAACCCTAGTGTGTGCTGACCTTTCATATTCACACGTTGTTTCGGGTTAGTGTTTCAGAAGATGGTGAAGCCCAAAGGTGGCCGTACACTAAACCAGGGGTAGGTAACCAGCTCAGCTGTGGTGGGTCTACAAGTCCCATAAAGCATTGCGAGTCTCTGGCAGCCACAGGCCACAGCCACAATCTGACTGTTCAATCTTTGTACATTCAACTTTAGATGTATGAAACCGATATCATTTAAGGGTCTACCTAATCTATCCATTTAATGTGTATCCAATCGGGCGGACCCTTGCATTACATACTTAGTGGTAGATCGTGCTGATAGGAGGGGATTGCAGAGTGAAAGAGGGATCAGAACAAGGGGTCTGTCAGTTACGCCAGCAGTGCTGATGGGCTAATGAGGAGCGTGCTGATAGCGGGAGATTGCAGAGTGACAGAGAGGTCAGCTCAAGGAGCCAGTCAGTTTTGCCGGCAGTGGTCATGTGCTAATGAAGAGCGTGCTGATAGGAAAAGACTGCAGAGTAACAGGGAGATCAGCACAGGCAGCCAGTCAGTTTTGCCGGCAGTGCTCATGTGCTAATGAGGAGCGTGCTGATAGGAGGAGATTGCAGGGTGACAGAGAGGTCAGCACAGGGAGCCAGTCAGTTATGCCGGCAGTGCTCATGTGCTAATGAGGAGCGTGCTGATAAGAAGAGATTTCAGAGTGACAGAGAGATTAAGTAATCAGTTTCCTGTTTCAGGTACAAGGCCTGTAAGTGTTACCTAACTGCAGCAGAGATTAATCAGCTCTCCTGCCCTGCCAGACACTGTTGTGCTGTGTGCCAGAGCCGTGTAAATCTCAGGACAGGATGAACAGAAAAACAAAACATTTGCAGGCAAAAAACCTCCCTGATATGTATTTCATCTTTGCTTTTAGCTGTTTGCCTAAAGCTCAACTGTCAATAAACTAATATATGGTATAATAATATTTCTTCATCTACCTACAGTATTTAACTTGGAGGGGCGGAAGGGGTGGTGCAGTCATCACATGTGTGCAGTCATCACACCGTTTAGCTCGTTCCCATCGTCAGACACACGTATGGGAGGGAGGGAGCCGTAGTCCCATTTTCTAACAGGATGTTGGCACGAGTAGAACCATTGCTGATTGGAAACGTTCCAGACGCACAATCTCTCCTCTGCAGAAATGCTATCTACCGTGCTGTTAATTAAACGGATTTAATTAAAATTCTGCTTGTTTAATAAACAAGTAGCTCTCCTGCGAATAACGAAAACCTCCGTCACATACAACATTTCCTATTCGCTGTCAAACACCTTCCCTTACAGAACGCTGTACAGCCGGAGTGGAAGGCGGCGCTCTTCATCTGGAGAAGGACCGTTCAGAACTTTGCGCAATAGTTAAATAACGCTCTGTAGATATTTTTTTTTAATTAGCATCTCTGATCTTCTCCTCTCTTATTTATTTTGCGCCCCGGTGAATTAGACTAGGAGCGCTGCCCTAATCACTGACATAATAATTACTTCAATGACAATATTTGTATGCTAATTAGCTTACTGTCATCCTAAAATTTTTTTTTAAAGGAGATGTATGTCTGGATGGAGGATTTATGATGACTATTACAGCTGCGCCCCGTGCAAAACAAATGGCATTTGCTTTTATTAAAGTGGAAGTAAACCTAAAACATTTTAAAAAGACTGCTAGAATGTAAGGTTTTTGGGAAAAATAGACAGACCCCTGGTTCTCAAAGCTTAAAGGAGAACTATAAGGTCAGTGTTTTTCCCCATAGTTCTCCTTAAGGGTAACCGGAGGACACAAACTAGCGTCCTCCCGTTACCCTAAGCTCAGTATACCGCGAGCTACGGCTCGCGGTATACTGAGACGCCGCAGCCGGAGCGGATCCCGACGTAGATGACGGGATCCGCCCAGCTGCGTGAGTGACAGCTGGCTCTGCCTATCTAGAGGCAGAGCCAGCTGTACCCGCCCCCTCCCCCGTCCGTTCCGCCAGTCAGCGCTGGCAGATCGGAGCGGGGAGAGGGGAATCCAGCCCCTGTCACGGCAGAGAGCCGTGACAGGATCGAGAGGCGAGCAAACCCGGTATGTGTTCGCTCACCTCCCGATCTACTGAGCCGACCTGTGACAGTCTCATTGTCACAGGTCGGCTAGAACTATGAGGTGAGTGGAAATCACTCACCTCATAGTTCTCCTTTAAGGCCCCATTCACACTGATCGATTTATCGAGCAATTTTTGCAGCGATATCGCTCTATGTAGCTTCTCCAAACCATTTCAATGGAGCTGTTCACATCTCGTCGCTCAATATCGCTCAATATCGCTTGTAGCTCGTCGCTGTAGCTTGTCGCTCCCACATGACCCTTTTTTCGAGCGATTTTGCTCCTCATTGCATACAGCCCAATAGGAAAAAGTCGTGCGATGTCGAGCGACATGTCGCTCAATATCGCTCAATATCGCTTATATAAAATCGCGCTGAAAATCGCGAGATTTTCATGTCGCTCAGTGTGAATGTGGCCTTAACACCTGTATTAGATTAGTAACTGTCATTTTCAAATCTCATTGGATGCAAATTAAAATAACTCACTTTTTTAATAAAAAACAATAAGTATCTTTATGCTGTTGTGTTGGCTTTGTGAATTGAGCCTCAAGTCTCTACTGCCAAAAAACAACCGCTTCTAAGTTGTTTTAAGTTGCTTCTAAGTGCTTCTATGTACTCGTACTCTGACAGGATGGATCCTGTCTGCGCCCGAGCCGGGACACCCGCATCTGTACGGACCTGCACTTGGGGTGAGCGTAGGGAGGCGTACAGCCGCGCAGTCCCATAGAGAACTATATCACTACGCAGCACCTGTCCTTACCGGGAGCTGCACGGAGCTGTACATGTCGGCCGTTTCTAGTGTGAATGAGGCCTAATGACTAGCTGGCGGCTGATCGTTGTATTATCTATCACTATCTGCCCCACAATGGGAACGAAAAGGAAATCTTCCCAAAAGTGAAGTGAAATCTTAGACAAGTGTGTAACCAGAACACATTTCATCATTGGAAGTTTTCTCCAAAATTCTTGTTGCGGACAACTTCCAATTTCAAGCTTTACCTTATTTTCCATAACAACCCAAGATCAGAATCCCTTCAACGAGAACAAAGAAAGTGAAAACAAGCAGCTTACTTGTACAAATGCTGAACTGCTGGTAAAGATCCTTTCACACCAAGGATTTCCATTCCTGTCTGAGGGCCAGATCACACCATAAACAGTGCGTTCCAGAGCGGTCAGCCGCAGGAACGCACTGTATCGCATTCCGGCTTCCTGCATTAAGGGGCGGGAGAGGGTGTGGCTGTGCATATGGCACAATGGCACCGCCCCCCGCATTGCGATCTCCCGCTCCAGAAAGCGCAGCACATCAGTGCCTGCGTTCCAGTCCAGTGTGATCTGCAAAAATGCTGCAAGCACTATTTTTGCAGATCGCACTGGATAGGAACACAGGCACTGATGTGCCATGTATTTGGGTGTGGGCAATCGCACTGCGGGCGGGTGGCGTGGCTGTGGTACAGCTGACTGCTCTGGAACGCACTGTTTATGGTGTGAATAATAGAGTGGTCTGCAGGACCTGTAAGTTTAGAGTCCATCAGTGTCCCGTTGTGTATTGTTGACGCCCTGATGATGGAGGATTCCTGACCCCTGAAATGCGTTTCCTGTGCATATCTTCTTGTCGCCATTTGTGAAGCCAATAAAGGTTTTCGGACTTGAGACCATTACTTGGCACTCTTTTTTAGTCTTCAACAACCAGACAGAGGCTCTACCACTCTATATACAACATAACAAATTGTGGACGGAATTCATTTTCTTTCTGTCGTGAGTTTTACTTTAAAAGAAAGTTCCGTCTTCCAACATATCGGTTTTCATTTCATTTTAATTTGACTTTATGAGCTCTCAGTCTTTGAATATACACATTGAAAGCAGATTGTCGTGTCGCCAACAATTGTGCCATCTGATTGCTAGTCACAGTGCGCATAATGGCTTTATGGATGACGGTATCCGGCTATTTATATTTTTATTCCCGTCAAAGGTTAGAGGAATTTGGCCTACACTTGTCATTTCATTTTCCGGAGCCTACTATAGTGTACAATAAGCACATTACATACTTGTTCAAACACATTGATCTGATTTTAATAACGAGTTAATGCTTTTCTGGGATTTTGTGTTATTGAAGCCATCATAACACATTCCGTGATGGATACGTGTGCAGGAGCTGGAAGGAAAAGTATGCAAAGATAACTGTAGTTATTGCTTTTTTTTGGTATTTCTTTCTAGGAGGAAAGAAACATCAAACAGCTAAAGCCTTACCAAAGCTGCAACGCCGAGCCGCACACTGTGTTACTATTTCTTTGGTGACAGCTAAGACAGATCATAAAAGGGTCAGTCCTCCCAGAAACCATAGCTCAGTTTTTGGTAGGAGAGGGAAAGTTGAATTACAGCAACCTTTCTTTTGTAATCTGGCAGGGACTGCAGCAGTGAGATTTCGCAAATTGAATTCACAGCTCAGTCCACTTGCCTTGGTCATGTTCAGGGTCTTTCACTCCCCAGCAGATTCATTGTTTATTGACATTATATAGAATGCTGAAGGAGGAGTGAGACTTCAAGGTGGCAGAGCCAGGAACCCCCATGGGTTGGGATTTCAGCACCTGAGATCCCAAAAGACATACTTTGAAAGCTGAACTCTGAACTCTAAGCCCTCATTCACACTAGAGACGGCCGGCACGTACAGCTCCGTGCTGCGTGCACGGCCGTATCGCTAAGCTCCCGGGAAGGACAGGTGCTGCGTGTGATTAGTATGCAGCCCCCGTTCTTCTCTATGGAACTACCCAACCATACGCTCCCATACGCTCACCTTAAGTGCAGGTCCGTGCGGGTGCGTGTTTCCTGGCTCGGAGGTGCAGGGCGGGTGAGCGTAGGGCAGCGTGCGGCCGCGTAGTCCCAAAGAGAAGGACGTGGGCTGCGTACTAATCACACGCAGCACCTGTCCTTCCTGAGAGCTGCCGATACGGCCGTGCATGCAGGACGGAGCTGTACATGCTGGCCATTTCTAGTGTGAATGTGGGCTTAACTGAAAGCTGAAGACACAAATTAAGACGTTGTTCTCATCTGTGCTCTGCAGAAACAGGAGTTAATGCAATATGCCAAGATGTTTTGTAAAAATTTGGGGTGCAATACATTGTTGTCACATTGTAAGAACACGGGGGTGTCATTCGTTGCTGTCACTTTGTGAAAACATGGGGTGTCATTCATTGTTGTCAATTTGTGAGAACACAGGGTGTAATTCATTGTTGTCACTTTTTAAGAACTTGGGGTGTCAATCATTGTCACTTTGTAAGAACTGGGGGTGTCAATCATTGTTGTCAATTTGTAGGAACATGGGGTGTCAATCATTGTTGTCACTTTGTAAAAATATAAGATGTCCCATTCATTTTTGTCACTTTGCAAGAATATGGGGTGCCATTCGTTGTTGTCACTTTGTGAGAACACAGGGTGTCATTCAATGTTGCCACTTTGTAAGAACTTGGGGGGCCATTCATTGTTGTCACTTTGTAAGAACATGGGGTTTCATTCAGTTTTGTCACTTTGTGAGAACTTAACTGCGGGAAAGTCAGATCTGGATGGAGAGAAATACAAATTATTTGGCAGGTATAATCTGGTGTCCAACTTTAAGCAGGAGC
>NW_017306291.1:1755410-1762432 GCF_000935625.1 Nanorana parkeri | reverse complement strand
AACTGAATACATTTACAATGGTTTTTAAAACATTAAAACGTAGCGGCTGATTTATTAATCTTCTGCCCAGCGTACAGCTGGATGAATGCCATTCACACTGCACTACCATTACTGGATGGAGCCAAAGAACATAAGAAATTCCTATGCTCCTCAGCGCCATCTAGTGGCAGCAGTGTCATGCAACCTTTTTACACCCGGGTGTACGCTGGGCATGAGACTTAAAAACCAGCCCCTATAAGATTATTTACATGAAAGAAACTGTACTTTTAAAAAGCACATCAGCTATTTCAGTATATCTGGGATACCAGATACCGTGACTTTTGGCCATTCAAGTCATTTAAAAATAATCCCTTGAAAATCACAACATAAAGCATATTTCATGTCAATGAGTCAACACAACACACATTTATCCATTCAATATATTACTTTTTTAAAATAGTCGTAATTATGACTTGCCTAATCGTAACTTATGATAGCGCAGAAATTTAATGAAAAATACATTATGAGGATTGCCAGAGTGGCCAGAGTTGCATTCCTGGCCCTTCATATTACCTTACTGACTGCCTTCTTTTGTACCACTATCAGTCCTGCTCTGCTCTAGAATGTACAAGATAAAAAAAAAAAAACATTGTAAGCACCGAGAAAGTGTTTAGCTTGGACTTTGATTTCAGACATAAAGATATATATGCATAGAGTTTTGATCCGTCTTGCTTAAATGTGCTCTTTGAGAGAGAAAATCCTCCTCGGGGATTCACAGATGTATTATTTCAGCCAAAGTACTTTCATTTTTGTTGTAAGATACAGAAGGAAAAATGTAATTATTTTCTTTTCACCATTTTTTCCCAGAGATAAAACAAGAAGGGGGATTAAGTAGAGGAACCTGAGTGCATTTAAATACCATTCCGCCTGAAAGTGATAAAGGAATTCATCCATATTGCAGCTAAATATGAAATGGTGTTTTGAAATGTCTATATAATATATGACCATTCTAATCTGCTGCAGGAAAATGGAACTTGCTTATGTAGCTGTGTGAGCTACAGTGTTTGTGTGTGTGTGTGTGTGTGTGTGAATTCTAGTTTGCTGCAATGAGTATACTATATATCATGTGAATGTGCACTGTGTAAAGCGCTGTGTAAATTGTTGGCGCTATATAAATACCAATAATACATAAATAAATACATTTACACTTACAGCATATGGCCAAAAGCATGGCGAGAACCCTTCAAATTATGGAGTTTTACAGGGGTGTAACTAGAAATCGCAGGGCCCCATAGTACAATTTTGTATGGGGCCCTGTGATTTCTACATACCCCCCTTGCAGAGCCCACCTGAAATCCCACTTGAGAGTGACCCTGCAGAGCCCACCATAGACTCCCTATGGTGGGCTCTGCAGGGTCTCAGGTGGGCTGCTCACACCCCTGCACACCTCCCACTTGTCAGCCCCGATACGCTGTCAGTCTCCTCCGCCGCTGGGCCTGGCCTCTTCCTCCTCCGCTGCCGACACCGGGCTCCACTGTAGCTGCTGGATGTCACTGTGTCAGCAGCGGCTGCGAGGAGGAACGCGCCACTGCACAGATCACTCACATGTTGTCAGTGATCTGGAGAGCGGCACGTTCCTCCTCACAGCCGCCAGTGACAGCCAGCAGCCTGCAATGCCGTAGCAACTCAGACGGCCCGCACGGCATCAGAGGGACTCCTTTGTTCCTCGTCCTGGCCGAGCCCACCTGTGTCCCGGGCCCCATGGGTCGCTGTGGCGATAGTTCTGCCACTGGAGTTAGGTGTTTTTAGTGAATTTTATACGGTTGTGCAACTTTGTGGTAATAGTTTGGGGCAGGTCCTTTTATGTTACATCATGACTGTGCCCCTGTCTACAAAGCCAGATCCATAAAGGCGTGGTTTCATGAGTTTGGTGTAGGGGAACCTGAGTGGTCTTTACAGAACCCTGACCTCAACCCTATTCCACATTTTTGTAAAGAATTTCAGATTTGGGTTGACCATGAGTTCATCCTGAACCTAAGTTGTTCACAGTTAGTCCAATGGTTGTATTTGGCCAGTTCACCTGCCCACCGAACTTGCCCAGCAACCAATGATGCTTTGTGGCTGAGCTACATAATGTCATTGGTTCATAAGATGCAGATGGGTGCACCATAACAACTCATGACGCTGTGGGGCCACCAGATTCTTATCAACCAATGAAGCTGTGTGGGCCAGGCATATGGTCATTAGTTGCTCAGACAATGGCAGCCCCACAGTTTCATTGGCTGTTATGGTGCACTCGCCTGCATCCTTGCATTGCTCTCCCTCAAACCCATATGTCTCTATTGTGTTCTATAGTGGCCAGGGGTCAACAGGAGGAACCAAAGTTGCCAGCAGGGATGACTTGCTATCTGACCAGCCTGAAGAGTCAAATGGCTCACAGACAGGTGCTCTGCTTTAGAGTGATGTTTTAGCAAACTGGCCGATGGACAAGCATGTATAAGACTATTTTCTTCAGGGTTTAGCACTACGGTCATTTTGTTGAACCCTGACAGGGTAACTTTAAAGTGTATCCAAAGACCAAAGTTATTTTTTAGTTTTGGATAGAGTGGAGAGGGGCTTAAACACCATATCAGGTTTTTTTTTTTTGCTGTTTGCGTATCCACTGGGGGAGATTTACCCTCTCTGTTTGTCCTGGTGATCATTGTGGCCAGGACTAAAAGTGCGAAAAAAAATCCAAACGATTGAGTTGTCACCAGAACAAGAAAAGTGGCTAAATCTTCCAATGAGGACACTGCTTCTGGTGACAACTGTCTGAGAGAGGATTTCCCTCACTTTGGAAATTTCCTCTCACTTTCTGTTGTGTTTTTGGGACAGGATGTGAAGGCCAAAGCTCATGAATGGGACACAGATGGCAAAAAAAGGAAAAAACTAACAGCGCTTGTAACCATTACCTAATCTATTCAAAATAGGAAAAAGGTTTTAACTTTAGATATAATCCACCATCCATTAACCCCTTAATGACAGTGTAATGCATACATACAGTGGGTGGGCCTTAACGCCCCAGCTGCCACATATGCTTTATGCTATGCTGTACTGTGGTGCGCTCAATTGGCGCCCCCAGAACTTTGCGACCAAGCTGTTGCAGAAAGCTCACAGTCAACTACCAACGGTCCAGTACATCATCACTGTGCAGCCAATCACAGGGAAAAAATGAGCAGGAGCCCATCCTACCGGCCTCCAGGATCATGGCCCATGTAAAGGGCCTGCTCCTGCCAGCGGCAAGATATTGAGTTGATTCTTTAACCAGCAGCATGTGATTGATGGCGACAGGCAGGGCATTTCCTTTTACAGAGCCCAGTTTGTCAGCTCTAAGATGTAAATAACAACTTTTATTGCAAAATAATAAAAAAAGGTCATACAAAATACGAAAAAAGGATTTCCATGTAAAACCAATTGTATTGTTTTGTATTGTTTTGCATAATAATGGATTTCGGAAAATCAAATCAACCTTGTTTGTAGGCAGGGCCCACTCTCGGGGTGTTGCGTGTGTGTTCCCTTTGGGTTGGCTGGGTAACCCCGTGCATGCAACTCGAAACCAGACACCCCGCGGTCAGGGGCCACGGCCTTGGCCTCGTGCAAATACTCCCACACGTGTAGTACTGCGTACACAGGGCCCCATGGCTTCAACCGCCTCTGCGGTCTTTGGCGCTTCCTCCCCCTTAGGGAGAAAGGCCACCATGAACGGCACCCTGTGTCAGGCATAGCCCCATTGCGCACCTACCCTCCTCAGATGGTTACAGCCACGATACAGTCCAACATCACACTCCGATAGAACCCCACATTCTCAGAGGTTGGAGGGAGAAGAACCAGTCCACACAGATAGTCTTTTTGTTGGTTTTACTTGAAGGTATAAACAGAACAAAGCATACGTTCAGCCACCCCCGGGTGGGATGACGGCACAATTCTTGTTACTTGCTTGGTGTTACAATTTAGAGAGAGAGAGGTACATCAGCACAGGTGCAGCCCAGAGTCCACGACTTACTTTGGCCAGAGGCCCACTGGCAAATATCGTCAGTATTCTAGCACTTCACTATTCTCCGGAATCCCATCCTTGTCAGTCCTAGTACGGTGGGTTTCCCCCTCTGGGGAAACTAGGGAATCTTTGTAGCTCTACATAGTCCTAGGCCTGGTCCTGTCCTTCCCATGGACCAGCCTATGTTCAAGAAACAGTCTCCCTCCGGAGACTCTGCAAACAGTCCTAGACTTCTCCTGTACTCCTCTGAACTGAACTGAACTGAACTCACTTCCCCTCTCGGGAGCCCACTATAAATCAACTATCCAGGGACACAGAGTCTCCCCAGGCCAGAGCTGCATCAATCTCCAGGGCCCCATGGGGGCATCTAGTGGCCATTGGCCATACTGCACCTACCTACATGTTGGTCATGACGTCGGGGGCAGCGGGATGGCGCTAACAGATGTATTTCTGTAACAATTGTGTCCGCTGAATTTCCCACATATTACAGCACATTGCGTTCTGGGCATGCACACTTTCAATGCAAATCACTTGTTTTTCTTCCTCAGCTTCAGGTTTGCTCTCCTCCTCCTCTGGGACGAATTCAGCATCGAAGAATCATAAAAATGTCTAAATATATGTTCCAGAAGAGGTGATAAAATAAAATGTGTATAAAGTAGCATGTCATTTTATGGCTTCCGGCGTACAGAGGCTGATGCCGTAACGCAAAGTCAGGAATACTAATCTCTGCAATCTAATCAGGCGTGGGATTCTTGGAATGTATACAGACAATGAAGGCCTTAGGATTAAAGGGCAACTCCACTGCAGCTGCTCGAAGAGAACCTGACCACCCATTTCAACAAAAATCTTACCATAGGATTATATGTGCATTTATTGTATTTTTATGCATGTTGGTTACCTGTAAATGCACCTTGGGTAGATATCGAAAAGTCCCAACACTGCTGCTGGATATCACCATCATGGAGGTGATGTCAGCAGCCCCAGCTTTTTTAACCCGCAACAAGGAATGGGCATCCTTACCATAATGTATAGCAAGATTCCCATGCTTTATAAGGTTTTTTGCCTTCCTCTGGATTAACTGTGGGTAACGGTGGTTCTGTCTTCGGAAGTTTTTTATTTATTTATTTTTCTGTGAGTTTGTTTGCTTTGTTTACTGAGACCTACCAGTCACTCTGCCACTGTGGCTCCTTCTGTGAATGGATCTTTGAATGAATGATGCAGCTGGGCAAGTGTAGCCATGCTCAGCTGTGCCAAATGAAAAAAAGTGACAACAGCCTAAGGGGAGGAGAACCAGGGCCACGCTCTGCAGGGTCCCAGGTGGGCTGGTCTGGTCTGGTCGTCGGGATGCCTTTCCCTGTACCTCCTCCCAAATCTTCTTACCTGCTGCTGCTGGGGCCCGGCCTCCTCCACCCCCTCCCCTGTCACCTCTGCCGCCCCGGTACAGTTGATACCCATGTAAGAGGCCCCCCAGACCCCTCACACGAGTACCGGCCATACCGCCCTGATGGCGGTGTTCTATCAAAGGTTGTAACTACATTAGAATGTGTGACCGGTGACGTGGTCGCTCGTTTTAACGTAATCCCGCCTAGTTTTTTGGCGGTGGAATGTGTGACCGCCAATAGGTGAAGCATTCCAGCACTTTCCCAGCTGTTCCAGGGCAGATCGGCATTCAAGTCGCATGTGCAGGAGAACCGATCTGCCCTGAAGCAGCTGATCGGTCCAGAAATGTCACTTCTCTTCAACTGCGATCTCACATTCCACCGCACTCACAAAGTCGGTTAGAAGTCACGGTCCATAGTAACAGGCGGCGGGAGGGAAGGTGAGTTACAGGAGGCGTGTGTGTGAGTTTGTTTGTCACAGGACCCGCCCCCTCACTGAGAAGCCCGTCGGCAGTGCGGGGCCCCGGTGTTCGAACACCCATCGGTCCAGAAATGTCACTTCTCTCTGACTGCGATCTCACATTCCACCGCACTCACAAAGTCGGATAGAAGTGACATTTCAGGACCGATCAGCTGTTTCAGGGCATATCGGTTCTCCTGCACATGCAATTTGCGATGCTGATCTGCCCTGGAACAGCTGAGAAAGCGTTGGAATGCTTCACCTATTCCACCGCCGAAAAACTGGGCGAGATTACGTTAAAATGTGGACCACGTCACTGGTCACACATGCTAACGTAGTCTCAAACTTTGATAGAACAGAGGCCCTGTCTAATCATTTAATCAGAGAAATAGATTATAATAGGGAACATTACAGTGTAATATTCCCCATTATAATCCACTTGTCTAATTACATGAAAAAGCAGTACACAACCCATCCGCCCCCCCATCCCCCCTCCCCTGCCACTCAGACTCACCCAGCCAGGGAGTTTCGAATCAATGTGTGCACTGCAGTGCACACACACGCCTCCTGTGACTCACCTTCCCTCCTGGCCGGGTCCATAGTAACAGGCGGCGGGAGGGAAGGTGAGTTACAGGAGGCGTGTGTGTGTGAGTTTGTTTGTCACAGGACCCGCCCCCTCACTGAGAAGCTCGTTGGCAGTGCGGGGCCCCGCTGTTCGAACACCGGGACCGCTCACTGCCCCATACTGAGGCTGTGGGGGTGCCCAGGACCGGACCCCACTGGGCCCCCCCACAGCCTCAGGCCCCGGTGCCCCGGCACCAGCTGCACCGGCGGTAGTTCCCTCACTGCTGGGCAGAGTGTAACAGATCGCTAAGAGCCAGGTGGGGAGATGTGAGGGGGCCATATACATCTCCCCATTCAGCTCTTGGCAGTCTGGGATGCTCTGGCCAGCACCCCACTCTGGCTGGTGTCCAGTCCAGCTCTTGGCAACCAGTGATGTCAGTGAGCTAGGTGCAGTGCCAGCCAGAGCTGGGGGATGAGATGTCCCCCCCACGGTAGTAAGTTTTCCTAGTTATTTTTGACAAGTTTTGCTGTAAAATCAAGTGTGAGAGGCCCAAACTATGATGCCAGTGATAAAATGGAAATCAACTGGCATTAGTCATCTGACATA
>NW_017306291.1:1749044-1755375 GCF_000935625.1 Nanorana parkeri | reverse complement strand
CACACCCCCGTGGGATTGCAGCTCATACATTCTTCCTCATAAGAAAACCTAAAACTGTAAAACTTTTCAGCATAATGATATATTTGTATGACAAATTTATTTCTAATACAAACATTTTTTTTCCCCAACCGCAATTTAATTTTAAATGTCTTTTCACCCAAAAAAATGGGCTGAAAATCTCGGCTTATACTCGAGTATATACGGTACACAGAAACCTGATTCAATTCCTCCCCAGCGGGCCATTCTCATTAAGTCCACTAGGAGACCAGTCTAGACGTTGCCAATAAAATTATGATATCAGATGTAATACCGAAAATTCATGAGGCATTGTGGTTCCAAAATCAATGTGCTTTGTAGATTTATGACGAAATAATCGCTGTGGATTGTCTCTTTTGGTGCTGGCGAAGGTGAATTTGCCGTCTGTGTTTACTTTATCTTTGTTTGGCAAGCAGCTCCGTTTAATAGGAATATTTGTCAGCAGTCGTAAAAATATATTATGACCTTACGGTTTAATAAAGTGTAAAAACTGTCTCGATCTCCCTTCAAGATGAAAGGGGAGGAAAAGACAATAATTTCTGAAAATTGTTTACTTAAAAGAAAAGGCGATAGCAAAAGTGATTTGTTACCATGACAGACATTCTCAGCACTTTAGTAAAGACGCTGCCATTTTTTTTTGTTGCATTGTTGAGGACGGCACATTCAGCAGATTTTTATTAGGTGTGTACCATTTGGAAAATGTGAGCAAAGAGCTGTCAAGGGAGGAACAAGGTGTGAGAAGCACATTTCACGGCAAGAGGTACGGTTATGGGTGTTAAAGTGTATCTATACCCCTATTATTATTAGTATTATTAGTATTTTTTGTGTAGAAGTGGGGAAAGGTTAGAACCCCCAGACAGATTTCCCCTCACTTCCTGTTCTGGGAACGTTTTATTAGACAGGAAGTGAAAATCTACATAAGAGAAATAGACAACAATAAAAAAGTTCCTAGCATTTCCCCAATTGAAGTCTAGGCAAACAAATTTTAAAAAAAACCCCTTGTAGTGGGGATGCCCCTTCACTGTAATGTTTAAAGTAGAACTGTAGGTAAAAATGTTGTTAACTCTTGCAGTTGGGCTACCCCCGCACTGCAAGGATTAAGTGCTCTTTTTTGTCCAGGTTAAAAAATAAAAGAGTTATACTCATCCGATTCGCCGAGCTAGCTTGGTCTTAGACCGGTCCCTTCCCCCTCACTCCCCCTCGGCTACAGCGGTTCAAGGTCCCTGAGTCATCACATTCTATACAAAGTGTATAGGACAAAAGGACTCCAAGGGACATACCATCACTGGAGCAGAGGAAACAGTAAAGAGCAGGTCCGTCCCTATAAGGCAGCCTGAGGTGGTTGCCTCAGGCGGCATCTCTTTGGAGGGGAGGCTGGTTGGTGGTGGGGTGTTAGAGGGGCAGCCTTAGCGTCGCAGGTTGCTAAGAGCTCTTAGCAACCTGTGACGCTCTGTCGGCTTCCCACCCAGCTCACTAATGTTATCAGTATCCAGGGAGCTAAGCAGGATGCCTTGGCTGGCATCCTGCTGAGTTCCTGGCAACCAGTGATGTCAGTAAGCTGGGCGGGACCAGACAAAGAGCCGCTAACAGCATGCCTATCCCACCAAATCTGTCCCCCCTCGCCCGACGACCGCTATCAGGAAACTAGCAGCTTGTACTAGCAGTGCCTGTAGTAGCCTAAACACAGGGAAATGTGCATATATTACATATATATTTTTTCGATGACATGCACTTTAAGTGAACCTGTTACTTTCTCTAGTATGGGCGCAGTACAGGTTCACACAGCAGTTGTGGGAAAGAGTAAAGAAAATATCTGAAAATTGTTACTCTGTCAGTAATGTATGCCTCCCCTGATTCCAGAAGGAATGGACGTGTTGTGGAAATGACACATTGAAGACAGTAGTTGTATGCAGTCTATGCAGAGTTATTTCTGTAACAGATATAACAGCGCCTGGCAGCTCTGCAAAATGTATTATACAATACACTGTATTATCATTATGAGTGATTTATCGCCTCTTCCGTTCCACTGCTAACCAGCTGAATAAGAGTATGTAATTCTCAGTAATCTCCCATGTTCAGGAAATCTTACATTGGAATGAATTACATGTCGAGGAAAAAATGTGTGAAAACAGCCACTAATGAAACCCAGAGGGCCCTTCACACTTGTCAAAGGCATATTCTTGTAGTTCTTCATCTCATTAACATCAAAGCATGTTTGTTTGGTGCTGAATGTTTATTATGTTTATTATATTTCAGATTTAGTTCTTCATTAGTGTGTAACAGTACTTCCTTGGCAGCCTTGAAATAACTGCTGTGGACGTTGGTTGGCCTCCAGGTGGCTGCAGCTGTTGGTAGTACAGAGTACAATAGATTTCACAGGACTGATAAGTGCAGATTAAATTAAGCCTTCAAGCAAGCCAAACTAAGGATATTTGTTGTTTGTGATATAAGTTGAAGCCCAATTTCAGGCTTTGACCGTCTCCCCTAGGGACCCCTCCTTGAGGCCGTTTTTTTCTGATGTCCTCTAGAACAGCATTTCTCAACCTCTTTTCAGTCACGGCACCCTTTAAAAGTATGCAGAATCTGGAGGTACCCCAGTCCACTCTTCGCATCACAAGCCCACCTTCACATTAGAAGCCCCACCATCACATCAGGAGCCCTCTTCACATCAGAAGCCTTCCCTTCACTTCAGTAGCCCCCCTTTCACATCAGAAGCCCCCCTTTACATCATAGCCCATCACTTTCTCTTTACATCAGAGTTCCCTCTTCACACCAGGAGACCCCTTCACATTAGTAGCCCCTATCTTCATATTAGAGTCCTCAGTCTACCCTTAACATCAGAGGCCTACGCAGCTGTGGCAGCATGCCGCTCTCTGAAGAATAGGGTGCCATGGTGATGCCCCACTCAGGGGGCAAGGCCATGATGCACTGCACTCACAGTCTGTCCATTGTCCTCTGGGAGAGACATCCTGTGGCAGAGAAGGAGTACTGTGGGGGACAGATCCAGATTCAAAGTGAGAATTGCAAACACAGAACTTTTTCTTGTAAACTTTTTAGGGGGAGTTTAAAAAATAGCCCAGTATTCGGCTTCAAAGTTTATCTAAAGCAAAAACTTGGGGAAGGGTTATAGCCCCGTTAGATTTTTGTCCGGGTTCCCTCTCTCTCTTTGTCCTGGTGAGAAAGCGTATTGCTATTTAGTTTTGTTGTTTTGAGTCAGCATGTGGAAGTTGAGGTCCTTTTTTTACAGGCTTTAGGTTTACGTGCATTGATGGTCAATGGGAGGAAAAATAGACATTTACAATGGTGGTCAGTAGAGGAATGTTACCTTACATAGATGGAAAGTAGATTAATATTTTCTTGCATTGATAATCAGTGGAAGAAGGTGTTGTTACCTTGGTGGTCAGTGAGAGGAAGATGTTCCCCCTACATTGGTGGCCAGCAGAAGAATGCCCATTGGTGGCCAGTGGGAGGCAGAATGCCGTTTACATTGGTGGTCAGTGGAAAGAAGAATAACCTTTTACATTGGGTGTCAGTGTAAAGAAGACAGAACCCTTACACTGGTGGTCAGTAGGAGAAAAAAATGCCCACTTACATTTGTGTCCAGTAGGAGGAAGAATGCCCCAATACACTAGTGGTCACTGGGAGGAATATCCCTCACATTGGAGGAATATCTCTCACATGGCCAATTGGAGGAAAAATATCCACTTGCATTAGTGGAAAGCAAGAGGACAAATGTGCCCTAAATTGTCTTCTTATATTGGTGGCCATTGAGAGAAAGAAGGTCCCCATATATGGCCACATTTGGAAAAAGAATGTCTTCTTTTATTGGTGTCAGGAGGACAATTCTCCTTAAATTGGTGGCCAGTGGGAGGAAGAATTCTCCTTATATTGGTAGACAGTGGGAGGAAGAACTCTCCATACATATGTGGTATGTGGGAAAAAGAATGTCCCCTAACATTGATGGCCACTTGGAGGAAGAATGGCCTCTTGCATTGTTAATCAGTGGGGGGAAGAATGCCCTTTTACATTTGTGGCCAGTGAAAAGCAGAATGCCCCTTTACATTGATTGTATGTTCACTATGTTGTACCATCTTAAGACATTGAATAACCACACATAAAATTCATGTGAATTTCCTTTACCTCAAAGCACTGTTTTCATGTTATCTGGCACTGACTGCATCTATACCTAGGGAACATGAATCATAATTTTTTGCCTTTACATTTTATGAAGCAATTGTTTATGCAAAAAAAGTATTTTATATAAAAGATCATTCCCCTGACTGTGGGTGGACTAACCCTAAAATTAATTTTATATCAGTGGCTGTACAGCAGGGATGTGAGTGCTGGCCGACATATACAGGTGAAACTACAAAGCTGTATATGAAATAAAAATGTGATAGTATGTCACAGTAAGCAAATAAAGTGTGAAGATCAAATAAAAATGACATTCAGGATAAGAATGTAATAAATCATGTAAAGGCAGTGTAGTTTTTTTTTATTGAAACACAAACACAAATAAATAAAAAGGTTTCAGGCCAGTGCAATGATGCAATCATGGCCCACTATGTAGGTGGTAATGAAAAGTGTCAGTAATCAAGGCCTCCTATCTGCAGGCAAAGTTGGACAGCTGTCATTGATGTTCGCGTTTGCAGGAACAGGATCATCATCTCCTCTATCCTCAGATAATATCTAGCCGAAATCTCATTAGCGCTGGAACCAGTAAATAGAGCAGGGATTGATACATTCAGAACACTTGAGTTTGGCCCTGAGCATTTCTCAGGTTGCCTGATCTATGACCTCTGTGCTAGGAAGTAAAAGGTAATTCACTAGCGCTCGGTGCTATCATCTCCTGTGTAATGACTGTCTTCTCATTAAACCGCTCACACCTGTTATGATATCGAGAATAGATCAGTTTCCGAGGGTGGAAAACGCATTTCGATTTGATCTCAAGCCTCAGGAAAACTGAATTTTGCCTCTACAGAAAAAATAGAGACTATTAAACCACGAAGGGACAAAAACTAATATCAAAGCTGTACGCTTATGAGCCCAATTAGTGAAACCGTGGCAGGCCCAAAGAGCCAAGTTGAGAACTATAGCAACCAATGAGAATCCAACTTGCACTAGAGTGAAATTGAATCGGATGCTACAGATTGCTTTTCACTTTTCCCCCTTGTGGAGTGTTTTCAATGAACCCATTAGCCCACATAAGAGCAGAGAGAACACATACTGGTAGGGAAACCAGTGTATGGCCCAGCAACTGGAAAATAAGAACTACACCCATGTGGGATGGTGGTCTTTTTTTACGTAGTGTACCTAGTGTTCTTTTTATGTTTTCTGGAAGGAAAGATAGGCCTCAGCAATAGTGATGAGCCTGGGCTTGGCGTGAACCCAGTGAGCTCACCCAAGCACACTGTGACCACCACCCTCCCCTCTCGTTCCAGACAGTGGCGGAAGTTGCTACAGGGGACATTCCATGGCCCTTTGAGATGTATAGTTGGAGTGTGGGGAATGCGCCTGCCACAACTGCTGCCACTAACTGGGCCAAGAGGCAGCCACAGTTTTGTACAGGCTTGGGTGAACTCAGATGAACTGGCACCAAGCTCATCAATACTCAGCAAGGCAAATCTGCCCTTAAATTGGTTTTTATCTATAGTGATTGGCAACACATTTCTTCTTCATCTTTAATATATAGCTTGGTTTATCTCTAACTCACTGTGTATGTGCACACCTGGCAGTTTCTAAAACATGATACCTGATAGGCTGTCAGGTAGGGAACCACCAACACAGAACTAGATTTGAAGGTTTGTAGGAAGGCTCAGGATCTGAAAAGGATCTGAAAAGGTTAAAGAGAATTTTACAAATAGATTTGTAACTGATTTTGGAGGCTAACAGCAGATTCAATTGAAAGGAAAAGTACAGTGTAGTAGTTTGTTACATATTCCTTTATTTATTATGGTTAAGATTAAAAAATCTTAATATACATTTTCTGTTTCTTTTTCTGTTAAGTAAATGTGACATATCGTATTTTAATGTTTAGTATTTTTAATGCAGCCAGAAGGTGGGAGCTTTCAGGTGATTTACAGATTTTCTTGAGTCTCCTTAGCTCATTTGATTAAAAGCAAAAAGCCTGTTATTTACAGTGCTCAATAGCAATAGTGCTCAAAGCTGAAATTTAATCAGACAAGTTAATGGGTTAAAGCAGTGATATCAGATCTGAAGGTTTAATGAGACAGCCTGTCAAAAAGTCATGTAAATATGACATATTACATTTAATGTTTGCATTTTCATTTTCAAT
>NW_017306291.1:1744004-1749015 GCF_000935625.1 Nanorana parkeri | reverse complement strand
TATATATAAATAGTATTTTTAACCCTTTAACTTAACCCTAATTAGCCCTTATTAACTCCTACTCTTCTTTGTCCCTTTAGCTTTTCTTTTTGCTGATTGACTTTCATACATTTTATTCATTCATTTATGTAGTGTTGCTAGATTCAAAAAACATCTTTATTTTATGTGTAAATAACTTGGCCGTGCTTTCGGCAAAAATCTAGTTTTAGTGTTGTTATGAACAGAGCCTATCACAGAATAATATTTACACTTTTGTAAGAAGAGACTGCGAAGTTCCCCAAAAAATGTATTTCTAGTAAGGTGATGGGAGCGGGGAATCTGTTTTTCTGTGTTCAATATGACTAAACTAGACTGGAATAACCCTTCTGTAAGCAGAGATCAGTGAAGCCTTGTGCCCCCTTGCAGCTTTACATCATGATGGATCCAAAACAAAAAATCTCTTTGTGTAAATTGTTAAAGTGACATTAAGATAAGATCAAGTTGGGTTTGCACGGAAATAAAATTAGCGTGACGGTGATCATTAAAATCCTGAACAACATTGTGCTTGCCTACACAAGTGTTTCAAACTCAGGCAGTAAAAGCAAATGTCATCCGGAGCATTTGACTTGCATTATAATTAGGGATATATATATGTATTCATTTTTCTTGGTTTTATGTTTTTTTTCTCCATAGTGTTCAGGTTTGAGTCAATGGAAACCTGATTCAGCCTTTCCATGTACCCCTGCGACAACAGATCATTTATAATTTTGACCTATTGATATCATCAGCTGCCCTGTAACATAGCTATTGAACTTAAACCCCAGGTCTTCGTGGAGCCTCATTTACTATGGAAAATGGACCCGGCTGCAGGATGGAGCTGAGTGTCTTTGGTGGACCTTAGCTTTTCTTTTTCCAAAGGACTTTAATCCAATGTTTAGATTTTTTTTGTTTTAAAGCATCAGTTCCAGGTTTGTTGGCTGCCTGATCCCCTGCTCCCCTGCTCCCCTGCTACATGTTGTGGTTCCTTCTGCTGGGCCCTACATTACTAACCTGAGTTGAGATTTTGAGTTTCTGCAATGAAATTTCCGCACAATGGACTAGCCTGCTGCATCATTTGTTCACTTTGATTTTTGGGGTGTCTTTGAATTCAGCCCTCTGTAGGTTGGTAATTTTTCATTTACATCAAAGGATGTGGCATCCTTTCGTTCCTAACACATTACCCAGTTCAGTATACAGTAGATATCCAGCATGATATTTTTACCCCATTGAGATCTGATGTGTTTTCAAAATGTTCCTTTTTTTTGAGCAGTGTATTAATGATTATAGAGCTGCATTATTTTGTGTCTTTTATATCTGTCTGGAGCTCAGCTTTAGTTTTGAGCCAAACTATTTTTATTATAAAAATTATTATGATGATGCCAGTGTTTATAGCACATCAAAAATTGTTTGCACAAAAATACAACTCAACGAGTTCAAGTGCAACTCAAGTGCAAAACCTACTGGATTCCATGCAATCAGTATGATGTGTTAGAAGAAGGTGTACGCATACAGTGTGAGTGGTCCGGTACTGAAGTTAGATATCAAGTGCTCATTCATTGTAAAGAAAAAGGGAAAAATTAATACACAGATTTTACCAGGCCTTTATTCTTGAACAATAGAATAACATTTTACTCCAGAGGTTTCCTTAATGATTAAAATGGAAAATTAGACTAGGCTGATGTAATGGTATTTTTATTGAAAGCTAACAACAACTGAATGGATTATCCCCAGACGGAACGAGGAGCCAAAATCTCTGATATAATGCTGCTGGCAGAGAAAAAGAAAGTATTGGCATCGATGGATTGATTGATGGAAAAGTCAAGTAAAAGCTATAATATTTCAATAAGGAGTAATAGCATTGATTCTGCGGAACGCTCAGGAGCGAGGTTTATGTAAAGATTAATAGAACTCGGGTCAGATGTCTGTCTGGTGGAAAGAAAATGTTTTACAGCTGGCAATAAAACCCGATCTGAGGATTGGATTGATAATGCTAATGGTAGATTCAGAAGAAAGTTGAGTCTTAGGGGTGTAGGCGGCTATTGTGCTTATTGAAACCGCCTTATTAATTTTTACCAAAGATGAGGTTGGCCTGTAACTCTTTCCTGCTTTCTCTGGCAGATATATTTTATGACTTGATGACCGGGGTGTTAAACCCCCTTCTTGTCCAGGTAATTTTTCGGTATTCAGCGCTGTAATACTTTGACATTTATTCCGTCATGCAACGCCATATTGAAATGGATTTTATACCATTTTTTGGGGACAGATAGAACTTTCTTATGCTGGTATTTAATCACCACTGGGTTTTTTTTATTTTTCACTATAAAAAAGTTTTAAAAATGTTAAAAACAAAACCTGTTTTCCTTACATTATGTTATGAAACATTTATTATCACCCAATTTTTTGGTAAAATATGAAAGACGGGGTCACGTCGGGTAAACAGACACCAAACATGTCAAGCGCCCGTGAAATCGCAAAAAAACTACCATGCCCCAAATTTCCCATAGGAGATGCTTTAAAAGCTTTTACCGCTCATTAATTTTGGTGGTAACAGTGATTGGTGGCCCCAGAAATATTACTCGCAACACTCTGACATTTGAGGTGATATGTAACATGTGAGGCACAATGGTCGTTTTTGCACTTGTGCACCCAATGCTTGTTTGCGTTTGTTTGTTTTTACACTTTATTGCTATCACATAGGGGGATAATAAGCTCCCTATGAGATAGCACATATACAGTGACAGGTCCTCTTTATGAAGACATCACCTAGGGACACCAAAGAAGCGGATGAAGCAGAGATCTGCTTCACTAGCTTCTTTTCCAGCTACATAAGCCGGAGAAATGGTAAGCGGAAGTGATGTAATACACATCACTTCCACATTAAGTGATCAGAGGGGAGGGCAGCTGGTGGAAGTGTGCTGATCTCCCTGCAATCTAGGTGCAGAGACCGGCCGCACTCCGGCCCGCATGTGGGACAGCAGAGCCCGGGATAGCAGCCAGCAGTGGTGGAAGGCAGGGAGGCGCTCGACAACTTGTATGCAACAGGCGTTGCCGGCTGTTTAATATGTTTAAAGTGTCTCAAATCGGAGCAGGAGAAAGAAACACGTTTATTTATGGTGACCTGCTGGGAAGAGCAAGCCATCCGTCTGTTTATATATAACGAGAGGACAGCAAGCAGTTAAAGTGTAACTCAAGTTGAATAAAAACACAATCCCATCTATACCCCTATATCTAATTCCAATTCCAAATCTCCTATATACACTGCAAGGATTTTAACACGCCTTTTTTTTCCATACCTTTTCCTGTTGGTATGGAATTGCTCTTTGTTTCATTGTTTCTATTCTCATATTAATGTGTGAATGGGAGAGCCATCCTTCATTAGAACCACCTGGGGAAATCTCAGTCCTGTGATGAGAACAGAGATAACCAATTTACAGAAGAAACTAGTCAGAGCTACAGAAGAAAAAAATTTAGATGGCTCATTTCTGATTGTAAAATAAGCAAATTATGTGACCAGGCAGTAGAGAAAAAGCAAATAGAATTGAGGAGTGCATCACTAGAGGGATCACCAACAACAGGAAAAAGGTCTGGATTCTATTATTTAGGGTCTATTTCTAAACTATTTGCAGAGCCATCTCTGGGAAACATTTGTGAATAGATGCCAAAAAGAACATTCTTAGTATATTATCTTTTCAAGTTGAATGTAATGTATTGTAATGCAATACCCCATTGTAGCCACTTGATGGAGCTGAGGAGCTTAGAAAAGAAGTATTCATTTTCTATGCTCCTCAGTGCTGCCCCGTGGCCATTATGTGGTATTACATTACATTGTATTCAACCTGAAAGGATATACAGTACTAAGAATGTTTGTTTTTGCTTTTATTCGCACATGTTAAACATTCACAGAGATTCACAGGGTGAATGCATTGTGGTGCTCTATGACGGAGAAAGTGGAGCATGGACGCATTTTGGTCCATTCTAAAGTTTTGGCAGCCCATTCATTTGAATGGGTTGCCTTAATGCAAAGCAATGTGCAATACCGTTCGTACATTACCACAATGCAGCGGAGCAGACAGCTCTGAATAAACCCTTAACCTGGAGATAGATCAAATTTGTACAATTGGACTTTTTAAAAATATATTTTATACCTTTCTAGGTGTTTCTTCGGAGCAGGCCTTTGGGCAGTATTTTGAAAAACTTAAAAAAAACTAAAGTGGAGGGGCACACAATGGGGACAGACTCTTCTCATTAACATTCTGTACAGAACATAAGCTCTGAGATGTTTATCCCTTTGTTAGGACAGACAGTGTTCAGATCTAGTTTCCAACTGATAATGAGATCTGCCAGCACAGTATAGACAGGGTTCATTATGGTAAACATTAACTCCCCAGCCCCCTCCTTAACATCACATAGAATGGGAAAACTTTAGTTTTGGAGTTTTCAGAAAAGAGCAAGTAAAATGTAAGCAGCAATGTTTTATGTAATGCTATGTGAAGGGGAACATGTCAAAAATATAAAGCAGGTGTTGTCCCAATTTGGCTGCAAAAGTGAAAATACACTTTAAGTGTAAAGCGATATTATATTCGAAAGGTTTTTAAGCTATCTTAATGCTGAATAAATCACTTACAATGGTTGCTGCTCCTTGATGTTTAAAAGTTTGTTTCCTGCAGAAGCACTGGCCCTGATATCCTGTTTTAGGGTGGCTCATTTCCCTTGCAGGGTCCTATGGAGCCACGCTGGTGTATGCTAGTAAGCTGTGTGTGTCTCCACAAACACACAGGCACAAGACATTCCCCTCACGACTCATCCTTCCTCCCTTCTTCAAGATAGTAGATGGATGGCTGCTGAAGCTTGCTCTATCCCTTGTGATCTTGTACGGGGCAGGAAGTTCAGGGAAGCCGAGCTGAATGAGTTGGAGCTGTTTGGAAACATGATGACAATTTCTGGGTAACATTTTAAAGAAATACTTTGCAGGGCATATATATATGTATGTATA
>NW_017306291.1:1743134-1743815 GCF_000935625.1 Nanorana parkeri | reverse complement strand
TATTTGTTTGATCTGCATTCATTATTGGAAAAAGGTTGAGAGTTTTAAACTACTTCAATTCCCTTTGTCCTTATGGCGTCAGCCTGTTTCTATGAGAGCCTTGCCCTGTTTCCTGATAATACATTCTGTGTCAGTATGAATCATTTGATACTGGAGGTGAGATATCACATTGTGAACCTGTATGGTATGCAGTTAGCACATATGCGTAGATGGAACACCTTCCAGTGTCGTTGCGGTAAAAGGAAAGATTAAGCAAACAATAACCTTGAAAACCTTTACAATGTCATGGGACTCTAAACTATCTAGCAGAGAACTCAAGAAAACAGCTGATCACATTCATATAGCCTGCAATGAAAGTATAACTGAACATTCTGAACATTGATGTGTTTACTGGGTTATCATGTGGAATAGAAGGTCCTTTAGAAAAGATGTCTCATTGCTCCGGGTGGTTATAGTAAATTGGAGTGTACAGCAAGTGTTGATGTCATTCAGACCGCACGGGGTGCAGAATACAGGCAAAAGGTGTTCTACCTGCAGACTGACTGTTCTCCTGGATGAGGAACCTCCAGGGGAACCAAAAATACATTGGTTGCTGTGGGCCAAATAGTATATGGAGGGCCGGATTTACTCTCCCTGCTGCCCCAAAGCCAGGTTGCTCAATGCGCCCCCCCTCCCCGCCAA
>NW_017306291.1:1740301-1743051 GCF_000935625.1 Nanorana parkeri | reverse complement strand
GGAGAATGGCAAACAGATGGCAGGGGCAGCAGGGTTTGTTTTAATTTTTTTATCGTTTCTTTTTTTTAAACTTTATCACTTTTGTTTTTTTACTTTGCTATCACACAGGAGCTAACAAGCCCCTGTGTGATAGCATTTGGAGATGACAGGTTCTCTTTATTGACCCTGTCACCTCCAATACAGGATTTCAAGCACAGCATTGTGCTGGAACTCCTGTGACACCTGAGAGGGGAGCGGTAGGGTTAGTTTTAAGGAGGAGAGATACTCGGTGATGGGGGGAAGATGGGGCTTGGAGGATGAAGCCAGCAGGAGAGAGGTAGACGTGGGGAGAAGGCGGGGGAGGACAAAGCCAGCAAAGCGAGAGATAGGCGCAGGGGGCGGCAGGGGGAGGACAAACAGGTTGCAGTGTTATTACAAGTGATCTCGGCGACATCGCCGAAAACACTTGTAAACAATCGGCTTCCTTGCTGTACATTTAGCCCTGCTTACCCAAAGCAGGGCTAAATGTATAAAAACAACAACAACATCATGTCCCGGGCATCAGGAGATTACACACCAATGCCGCCCCTCTGCTCCCTGCCGCCCTGAGGCTGAGCCTCGGTGGCCTTATGGCAAATCCGGCCCTGGGTATATGCAATATTGGGCTATGGAAGGCAAGACAATTACAGGAAGGACAAAAAAGATGTTTCAGACTTCAAAGATATCCATCAATACCCAGCTAATCTTTTAGATTGTAAGCCCTCACGGGCAGGGCCCTCCTTACCATCTTGGCTTGAATTGTATTGTGATTGTAATATCATCCATATATTGTAAAGCGCTGCGCAAACTGTTGGCGCTATATAAATCCTGTATGATAATAATAATATTTGGGAGTTTTCATCAATACCTTGTTAGCTGAGCAGTGAATGGAGTGAATGTGTGAATGGGAATATATGACAAACATACAGAGGGGTTTTCTTAAAAGTCACAGCCAGTTTTGCATTTTTTTGCACACATGTTAAAATGCACATATTTGGCCCAGAGATTGGGTAAACCCCCCCGGAATTATATATTTTCTGAAAGCAGAGACCCTGGAGAATAAAATGGTGGTGGCTGTAATTTTGTAAGCTACATGATATTAGTGCAACTGTTAATCAAACCCAAAATTTCAGAATTTAGGTTTTTTTAGCTCACAGAGACACAGTGGGCTTCATTGATAAAACTTTGCATGCCTCTAGTGCCCCTAGATGGCACTGACTATAGGAGAGCAGACGTTTTAAAAATGATGCCCCATATATTACCCATTTTTTTCTGGTTAAATACACTGCCTGGCCAAAAAAAAAAAAAAAGAAGTCACACACTCTAATATTTAGTTGGACCGCCTTTAGCTTTTTATTATGTACGCATTTACCATGGCATCGTTTCCATAAGCTTATGCAATGTCACAACATTTACTTCCATCCAGAGTTGCATTCATTTTTCACCAAGATCTTGTAGTGATGATGGGAGAGTCGGACCTCTGTGTAAAGTCTTCTCAAGAACGTCCCAAAGATTCTCAATGGGGTTAAGGTCTGGACTCTGTGGTGGTCAATCCATGTGTAAGAATGATGTCTCAGGCTCCCTGAACCATTCTTTCACAATCTGAGCCCGATGAATCCTGGCATTGTCATCTTGGAATATGCCCAGTGTGCCATCAGGGGAGAAAAAATCCATTGATAGAAAAACCTGGACATTCAGTATATTCAGGTTGGCAGCTGACCTCATTTTTTTGTGGACATACCATTGCTGAACCTAGACCGGACCAACTGAACCAACCCCTGGTCATAACACAGCCCAAAATCCAGGTGGTGATTTATTTTTTTTGGCCAGGCAGTGTATAAAAAATGAAATTGTGTTGAGTAAATAGATACCAAACACGTCAAGCCTTAGAATTGCGTGCACCAGTGAAACAGCGACAAATTTTGGCACACAGCATTGTTCAAAAGGAAAGCTTTTAAAGCCTTTAAAGGTCACCCATTTAGAGCTACTCATGGATGATGACTCTAGAGTTATTGCTTTCACTCCGGTGTGCACGTCGAAACCTAACATGTGTGGCACAATTGACGTTTCCTTATGTAGGAACACCCGATGCATGTGTTTACGATCTATGTGTGTGTTTTTACATTTATTTTATTTAACTTTAACATCTACCAGAAAGCAGACAGTCGACTTGTGAAACGTAAACACACTCCCGGCTATAATTTGAGCAGTGTACGGCCAACTTTAGGCAGCATTTGGGAAGACAGGAGAGAGTACCACATGTACTACGTCCCCTGGGGGACAGAACACATTAATATAGAATGAAGAGAGACTTCTTCTTTAAATACAAAATTGCCACGTTCGATAGTAACAGCATAATTGCCTGAGCTAGTAAACTGAAGCACGGTTTTTGAAGTATGTGTGGGCGTATTGTCAGTCAAAAAGGAAAAAAATATGTTACTGTACAATAAAATGTATCAGCGATATCTCCTTTTCCTTGTCACATATATAGTGATGACTTCGGGTTTTGTGCCGGATCTCATTTGCAGCAGTACATTTCCATGCACAATTTCACAGACAGCCTCCCAGTGTGAGAATGATACAAGACGAAAATGCCTGACACATGGAATAAAATCTTGCATGTGCTTTTCAGCGTGTAGCTGGTAATGGATACCTAGCTGCGCTGGTTACAGAATATGTTCAGGCTTATTTAAAGAGCCAAGTGTTAGGTTTTTGTTATACATTGGTATAGA
>NW_017306291.1:1567409-1740280 GCF_000935625.1 Nanorana parkeri | reverse complement strand
AAAAATCACACAGAATTTTTGTTTTATCCAGTTGCATTTACTCAGTGCAACTCATAACATTCAAGTGAAAGATATAACACCAACATGTCAGAAAAAAATAAAAAAACAGAATCACTGAGTTGGAAAAAGGATCACTTCCTTGTGTCAGTATTTTGTTGAACCACCTTTTTCTTTAATTACAGCCTTTAGTCTGTTGGGATATGTCTTTACTAACTTTGCACATCTAGACTTTGCAATAATTGCCCAGTCTTCTTTACAGAACTGCTCAAGTTCTGTTAAATTTGATGGTGACCATTTGTGGACTGCAGTCTTCAAGTCATTCCACATATTTTCAATGGGGTTTAAGTCTGGGCTCTGACTAGGCTCTGCAAGGACATTAACCTTTTTCTCCTTCAACCACTGTATGGTAATTTTCGCTGTGTGCTTTGGGTCATTGTCATGTTGGAAGGTAAACTTTCTTCCCATTGACAACTTTCTGGCAGAGAGCAGCAGATTTTTGCCCCATCCATTTCTCCTGACAAGTGCTCCAGTATTTAAAGAAGAACTCCATGTATTTTTCTTCATAACCTTCTTCTACACCCGCAATGCAAAGGTTAAGTGTTTGTATGTGTCTAAGTGCTAAAATAAAAAAGTTATATTCACCCGATCCTCTGAGCCAGCTGGCTCTTAGACCATTCCTTTGAACCTCCTCCCCTCTCCGCTGCTGCGGTCTAAAGTCCTGTGAGTCATTACATCCAATACACAGTGTACTGAGGATGCCAAGGGACATATCATCGCTGGTGCGTAGGAGGCAGCTGGCTGTAAGGATCAGGTGAGTATAACTTTTTTATTTTAGCACCTAGATGAAAACGAGCATTAACCCTTGCACTGCGGTAGTAGCCCCACTGCAATGGTTAAGAAATGTAAAGAGAGGAAACCCACACAAGCAAAGAGAGCAAATGCAATCTCCTTGCAGACAGTGTCCTGACTAGGATTTGAACTGGAACCCCCAGGGCTGTAAGGCAAAAGTGCTAACTGTGCTTCAAAAACTTTTCAAGCTGAGCTATTACTTGGCGCATCCAAATATTTGGCACTCTGGCAATACTTTATCTGGTCCACTGTGGTGCCAGCTCAAACAGTGAGGTAGCCGCATACTATATACCTGGCACATCAAGTTATTTGTATTTGTATCTACAGCATGTTTAAAGGGATAAAATGCTCTCTCTCTCTCTCTCTCTCTCTCTCTCCATATATATATATATTTATATTTCGCCTTGATGCGCTTTAAAAATAAAAGCTAATTTCTGCATTGTTGCACGCTTGTTTCACATGAGATGGTTTGGCTTTAGGCGCATTAAAGAGATGTCTCCAGCCATGGTGTTAGGAGAGCAGAAGGAGAGCAGGAGTGGGAGGTTATGCGTGGGAGCATCTTGTTGTTAATGGCACAGTTTGATCAGTGCTTGTCTGTGCTGATGGGATTGAATAGTCCATATACACTGCATCAAGAGTTCTTCAGCCCACAATGTCACAGGCACAGCCACAGCGCTGCAGGGACGGAGGTGGAGGAAGCAGCTCGTGCCATATAGTGTACAATAATTCCTTCCTGAAAACCGGATGAGCAGGGCACTTTGGCTTCTCTTCTTTCTGTGGGGATACTAGGTAACATGTATAACTTTTACTCAGGAGAAGATAATAGGCAACATTATCTTTTAAAAAAATACTATACATCAGCATTATACTGTGGTGAAAAAATGGTATATACATGAGAACAATACAAGTACAAAAAAGCATCATGCTTTATAAATGTCCATCATTGAAGTCCATAGCTCATGTTTGTAGTGCACTCTCCACTTTTTGGATGTTTCTGATTTACTTGATATCGCAAGTTGAGGCAGCATTTTAGGGATCAGAGGAACTGAGAGTTTTCTGAATCACAAAATTGTAATTGAACATTGGGAGATTTTGGCAAAATGTTTGCATTGTAGTCAATAGGGGTCAATAGGGTAGGAAAAATTAAGCTGTTTTTGAAGTGGCCACTTGTACAGCATGCAAACCCTGTAACAGAGGCAATATAGGTACCTTTCTGGCGACCTGTGTGATGCTGCTTGGCCTGTCCACTGCAGGTTTTCAACCCTCTCCATGCAGAAGGAGCCACTGCATGCAGTGGGGGTAGCAAGTATATGACCAACCCAAAATCCTGAATACCTGCAGCTGCCAAGAATAGGCAAAGCAACACAGGAGCCCCCAGAAAGGTAAGTATATTGTCTCTTTTTTATTTATAGTATGTGCTTTCTGTAGAAGTGATCCTGCGGTGACAGGGTCACTTTAAGGGTGCTTATAGACTTTATTTAAAAAAAATAATTTCAGCAGTAGTTCATTGAGTGAGATTTAAAGATTTTGCTTCAAAGAAATTTCAACAATGACAGCTGCGTAAATTGGTAGCAAAAAAAGGTATAAATACCTGTAATAAATAAATGAAATCAGTTTTTCCAGAATCATTCTACTCATACCTAGTCACCTATTAGTTATCTTTAGGACTAGTTCACACCAGCCCCAGTGTGTTCCGGCCCGATTCAATGCCAGAAAGCACTGGATCGCAACCCGGCCGCCTCATTGCGCTCTGGGACAGGAGGGGGTGTGGCGGTGCATTGAAGTGAATAGCACGACAGCCACAGTCCAATCGCCTGCACCCAAATGTGTGGCACCAGTCTGGTGCGATCAGAAAAAATAGAGCATGCAGCATTGATGTGCCATGCGTTCAGGTGCGGGCGATTGCACTGTGGCTGGGGGGTGTGGCTGTGGAGCCATTGACTTCAATGCACCACCACGCCCCCTCCTACCCCTGAATGCAGGGAGCCGGTTAAGTGCGTTCCGACAGCGAATCGGGCCGGAATGCACTGGGGCTGGTGTGAACTAGCCCTTAGAGCTCCGAATCCTGGAGCACTCAATACACTCATTAAATAATTTCCACCCCCTATTGCCTTCAGCACTTCACTACTGGTCAGCACTTCACTACTGGTTCTCCATCATACTTACGGACCTGTGTTGAGATGAGCGAGTGGGCAATCATTAGCTCGAGAGTCTCCAAACCTTTCGGTAGGAGTGCTATGTTATATATTTTACAAATATTTGCTGGCCAAAAAAAAATCAGTTTTGTAAATGAATGAATACAATTTTAATGAATAAAGGAAATGAATGAATAATGAATACATTAATGAAGTCCCACCTCACATCAGGGAGTAGCAAGCAGTGGCCATACACTCTACAACCATCGCAAGACTTTAGTCTTGCGATGGTTGTGCAGGGATTAAAAAAAACGTACGATCTGCCTATCTTGGACAGGCAGATCGCACTCTCGATCATCGCAAGCCCGCCCCCCTGAGGGGCGGGCTTCCGATGACCGCAATGCTGAACGGGCAGTGTGCGCGTGCGCACACCGGCCCGTTCGGCATTTGTCTTCCGAGCACCGTTCTAACCAGCCGAGAATCGTACGATTCCCGGCTGGTTTTCGAACATGCTGGTTCGACAGAAGACGTGCGACCGTACAGTAGAAACGGTCGCACGTCTCCGTTCACACTGCTCGATTATCGTACGAAAAACCGATCGCATACGATTATCGTACGATAATCGTGCAGTGTATGGGCACCTGAATCCTCCCTTGCATGTGCCCAGCTAAGTAACTCCTTACATCCATATATGCCCAGCAACGTAACCCCTTACATCCATGTGCTCACAGCATAGTAACCCTTTACATCCATGTGTGCCCAGCAAAGTAACCCCTTACATCCATGTGTGCCCAGCAAAGTAACCCCTTACATCCATGTGTGCCCAGCAGAGTAACCCCTTACATCCATGTGTGCCCAGCAAAGTAACCCCTTACATCCAAGTGTGCCCAGCAGAGTAACCCCTTACATCCAGGTGTGCCCAGCAAAGTAACCCGTTACATCCATGTGTGCCCAGCAAAGTAACCCCTTACATCCATGTGTGCCCAGCAAAGCAACCCCTTACATCCAAGTGTGCCCAGCAGAGTAACCTCTTACATCCATGTGTGCCCAGCAGAGTAACCCCTTACATCCATGTGTGCCCAGAAGAGTAACCCCTTATATCCATGTGTGCCCAGCAAAGTAACCCCTTACATCCATGTGTGCCCAGAAGAGTAACCCCTTACATCCATGTGTGCCCAGCAGAGTAACCCTTTACGTTATAGGCAGCAGAGACATATTCGGGGGACTGTGGGACGGCGATGGCTGGCTGCCAATGAATGCGCCAAACTCCATATTACAATACACAGACCAGCGCATCCAACTGTGTTGCTGTGGGTTGCATGAAATTTTGTAACGGACTCCCTTTGATTTAGGGGTTTTGGGGTGCCCTGAAGATAGCTGTATGTATAGTTAAAGCATGCTGACACTTTATTAAATTGAATTGCTGATCAGGTTTGCTTTAAAAAACGCTTCCGTCAGATAATAAAGAAAAAAACAAACCCATGTGTTACGACTGCCAGAATGTGTTGCGTTTCTGCAGAACAAGGCTGAACTTCCAGCTGCATAGGGGAACAATACCATCTGTAGTGTAATTTAGGTACCTCAGGTTCGTGAGTGATGAAAAGAGGGAATACGGGACTGTGGCTGACACTGTATCAGATGGCTTTTGGCAAGCATGAGCTGAATTTTTAGGTGAGGTTTGTGGTTTACAATTGAGTCTATATGTCTGTCTTCAACTACCATCATAAACAGTTGGGAGGGGAAGTAGAGGATACGTTTCTTAAATAAATTGCTGGCATACTCTCCATAATAACAGGAGGATTGTAAAACTCTGAAAGTCTCTTAAAGAAAAATAAAATCTAATCAAAACTAATTTAATCTCTTAAAGGTGAATTATTATTTTTTTATACAGCACCTATCACATTAGTTACCTGTGAGAGTGAGAGTGTAATCCCACCTCCTCCAGATTGTTGCTTCACAAAATTCTACCTTCATGCCGACAGATACAACCCAGAGTAACTATCTTCAGGTGCTGTGAGGGTTACACCAGCGACTATCAGTGTGATAGAGTTGTGCTGCTCGCCCTCTTCCCCACTCATAGAGTTTGTACAATTATTGTTCCACAATGCAACACATGAATGTGAATGTGAGTGGAAGAATGACAGGCTCTGCCCTGCCCATTCACAAAGTGCATTGCATTGTCATCACTGGTTCTCTGTGATAACAATGCAGTGTGCAATACAGGCAGATCATGGCTGGTAGGAGGGGCCGGCAGGGTGCTGTACATAGCTTCCTGAAAACATTACAGCACCCTTCCTCAGTACTTCTCTCAAGAGCCCTCAGCCCTGGTGCAAGCAGTGGGTAGGCTCTTGGTAGGAGCTATGCAAATATCACAATGTCTGATGGGTGGATGTCAGTCTGCAGGAGAGAGCATTTCATTTGCATGCAGACCACCCTCAGTAACGCCCACATGTAATGCTGAGCCTTCATGATTGAAAGAACAGAAATCCGATTAATGAAAGAGGTGGGCACTGTAAGGCTGGGGAGGAAAGAGCTAGCTGATGCTGGACATGGAAATGAGGCAGGCTCTATCTGACTTGTTTCTAATGCACGTTGTAAGAAGCTCACAGCGTGCAGTGAAATCAGAGTAAGCAAATTCAGTCTAGTAGAGGAGCAGGTACAAGACTGAATGGAAGGCCGGAGTTCAGTTTTGATGCTGGGAGTTGTCTTAGTGTAAGGGATAAAACGTTGGCCAGCTACACTAATCACACTGGTCCACAGAGCCGAAAGCCTTCTGCTGCAAACTCCTGAACCCAGGCTGAAAGCAATTGTATTACATCCTGAACTGTGCTCGTATGTTCAGCTGGAAGGAAGCATTGTGTCATGCTAGTGGAATTATATCTCCCAGCTGGTAATGCCAGGAGCCAATGGTCAGGCTTAGGGGAGTCAGCCGGCATTACCAGAGCGGCACACTGTAGATGGTTATACAATGTACAACAATGTTTTTTTTATTTGTATACAGCAAAAGCAGAGGTTGGGTTATGTTAAAAATAGTTTTTAAATGTATTATTATTATTAACAATATTATTATTATTGTTGTTATTATATATAATAGGAAATGTACACTCCATGCCAGTGAACAGGCTCAAATCTCAAGCGTACCATATTTCCATACGCCCCGGCCACACCGGTGGATGCGGATGCATTAACACTCATGTAAACACTATTGGCAGTATAACTAATGTGTGCGGTAACCCCTTCGCTGCCGATTTCATTCATGCTCCGCAGGAACACAGCCATGTATTGGTACAGACAACAGGTAGGAAGGGACGATCGGACCCAGCCTTCTCGGTAACAGATGGTCCAGTAAACTGCGTGCCAGCCAGCTTTATAAGTGTGAAAATCGCAGTGTGGAAATTGAAAACAGGTGGCAGAAATTTCACTCAGAGACTTGGCATCTGTGAGTAATCAGTTACTGTAGCCGCCTTGGTCAGGCGTAAATTAGCTTCATTGCCGGTGACATTTTTAATATCATAAGGAAGGCTGCAGCTGAGCTTAATTATAGTCCTGGTACACAACATCAGAAATTAATTTCAGATTGGTTGCTGTGTGTTACTGCACTTCATGCACTAGCTTCGCATTTAATAGCTTTACTTAAAGAACATATCCGGTCTCCTGTTTATATGAATTCTTTTTTTACTTTGCAATACCCTCTTTTTGACGTTAACTATTGCAGGTGTCTGAAAACGTGTCCTTTCTACATGTGTCTGGTGATAGTCAATCTTTTTCTAGCTGAAATGATGGAAGTGTGGCTGCAGGGTATACCTAATAGAGGAAGTTATTTTTAACTTTGAGCTCCTGGTGAAACATAAAACTCAGCAATAAATGTCCAGTGTGAATGGCTTGTTTTGAACCTGAGTTTGATTTTTTTAAAATTTCAGATTTTTTTAAATTTCAGAAAATAAAAAGTTCTACTTCACAAGTTTTCTAGTTTTAGGGTCCGTTCAGACCACAAAGGCTGCGTTCCAGAGTGTTTGGCCTCTGGAACGCACTGGAGTGCAAGCCGACTGGCTCCCTGCGTTCGGGGGCGGAAGGGGGCATGGCGGTGCATTGAAGTCATTGGCAGCGCAGCCATGCCCCCCTGCCCGCAGTGCGATTGCCACACCTGTAACGTAGGCATATTAGTGCTTGCGTTCCGATCCAGTGCGATCTGCAAAAATAGTGCTTGCAGTAGCACGGGCACTAATTGTTCCGGGTGCGGCCAATCGCACTGAGGGCGGGGGGCGTGGATGCAGTGCCATTGACTTCAATGCACCGCCACACGCCCTCCCGCCCCTGAATGCAGGGAGCCGGCCAGCTTGCGTTCCAGTGCATTCCAGAGGCCGAACGCAGCCTTTGTGGTGTGAACCGGCCCCTAGACCTGTAGCTTAACGCGGACCTTTACCCTTTAAAATAACAACAAACAGACCTTTAGAAACATTTAGTAATGCCAATCTACAAACACATACTTCTAGATAATTTTCGGCTTTGTATTCTTTGCAATCCTTATTTCTCTTTTCTTCCCCCCTCTTCTGACAGTGGCCATGTTTACTAAGGGCAGATTACTAGCTCTCCTTTAACTTCCTGGATTTCTGGCACATGTGACTAGGACATGTGACCATGCACATCATCTCAGGGGAGGAAAATGCCTTTCTCTAAGATCTCAGAAGATTACAGATGAGATTTCCCAACAATGCTCTGCTGATGTAACCTTCCCAGGATGCATTGTGTTGGCAAACTGAAGTAATTTGCACTTTCAAAACAGGAAGTGAATGCTCAGCAATGTAAGTATTTCAAAATCACAGCATTTTACACCAGACACATCTATGTTATGTTATTAATAACCATCATACATAGAAGGATGCATTGGTAGAATTATATTTTTAGTGTAAGGGCCTGTTCACACGACGTCCGTTTTGTGTGCTGACCGGATCCGTACGCTGTTGCACTCAAAATGCATCCCAATGTATCACTATGTGTTTTATGGGCTACAGTTCTCAGGTGCGCAGTCCGTTCAGCTTACGACAGAAAAAATACTGCATGTCACATTTTGTACCATCAGGAAACGGTCCGGAAACGCACGGACGCGCACGAAATGCAACGAAAACGGAACAGAAACGCAACGCAATGCAGCTAAGGAAAAAAAAAGAAAAAATTGTTTTCTTGCTCCACTTATTATGATGTCATCAACGTTGAAAAAAAATTAACTGTCAGCATCCAGACCGAAAACGCATCAAAAACGCGTCAAAAACGCACTGCATCAGCAGCTCCACGTCTGCTGATCAGCACCTGATCAGGACCTGATCTCATGTGAACAGGCCCTAGAGGTCCAATTTAAGTGACACTAATTTCAAGAGTTAAATCTGGAAAATACATTCAAATACCTTAACTATTAAAAAAATTTATCTTATTTGTGTATCACTCGGCTGTGGATCCTCAAATCATCTCTGAATTGGTGCTGACACTGTCCTTCCTTCTGGAGGGTGACTACTTTTGTTCCCCATGGTCCCTGTGTGTGTTGTAAAGTAGTCTTGGCTCCAAGTTCAATCCCATAATGGACTACAATCTCAATGCTAAATGTGAGATTGTAGTCCATCACAGGAGTGAGCTTGGAGCAGTGGCTAGTTTACAATACAACACACCCCCTCAATTTGTCAATTTGTCCCAGTGACCATCATCAACAATCCAGAAATGGGAAGTAATGGGAAATCCCACATTTTAGAGTTGTCACCTGAACCTCAGTTTATGGCTAGGATCAGACCTGTGCGGCACCCGGGATCGCGCGATTGTGTGCTAGTGCACACAGCGTTTGCCGCGTGGCCCCATTGATTTCAATGGGGTTACATCCATGCGGCAATCGCTAAAAAAAAGTTACAGGTAACTTTTTTTACGACGCACAATGTGCTGCTTTTTAAAGGAAACCGCGCGATCCGCCCGGCGCGACTGGGGTGCTATTAGAAAATAATGCGACCCACACCGCAATCGGCTGTGGTGGTGGACTCTGTGACTGACTGCCCAGCAATCCGCGTGGTTTTGTGCACGGTTGCCACATGGTCAGGAGTCACCCAGGTGTGAACTTAGCCTACTGTATATGTTTATTTAGACATCATTACATGTGTTATTAAATACTACTGGATTGATTCTCCTTTTATTGTCTTGTCTTGATAGCTTCCAATAGGTTGCACTGGTGCATTCATTTTTCAGGCAGTGGGAGTTGAACGAGACGTAACTAGGTAGCTTACATAAGGAGAGCACATTGGGGACCTTACCATTCTGGCAATGTCTTTTCCCAACCCTTTTAAGAGGCAAGAAACGAGAAAGTATCGCAGGAAGCTCTAAATAGTGATGCCACCCTCCGTCTATATAGCATGGGATGTTTTCGGGGGCAAATGGTAAATGTGCACTTACCATTTAAAAAAAGTGTTTTAACCGAAGCTGCCTAATTGTTTGGAGCAGAGAATTACGTTTCATTGGTCAACATTCTTTTCTAATTCGTCTTCTCTCAGGCTTTTAACTTTTGGCTCTTGCATTGATCGAAACATAACTTGCCAGCTTAGCTGTTTTGAAGAATGTTTTGCCAATGCATTACTTCATCTTAATATATCATTAATTCTTACATTTAATTCCAGATTCAGCACTTTTCTTTTTTAAACGATCAGTCTGTTCAGAAAAGTTTATGAAAATGCTATGAAGAATTGTTTGATAATCACATCGTAATACTTTCCTCTTTTCTTGAAACTTACAAGCAAAGCAAGGATTTTTTTCACTAGATACAATGATACCTTCATGTGGACTTCTGCTAAAATGTTAAAGTGGCCCTGTCACTATACAAAAAAGTTAAACTAGAAGCAACCTGTAAAGGAAATTAGTAATACTAACCAGTCCAGAAGCCTGAGACTCCAATCAGATCACTGGATCAGGAAGTATTACTTATCTCTTATCTACTTTAAAGTTGACCTCTGGGCATTTTCTTCCTTACCCTAAGCCCCAGCCCCCTCCCTAACTAATAGCTAAGTTTGGTTTAAAATCTACTATAAATGGACCAAATTCTTACCTAAATCTGTGGTCACATAATGCTTCAGGTCCTGAGAAGGGGCTCTTCATTGGGTGATGTCCGGCCGAGTACATAGTTCTTATCAGCTGTCCAATGTTGGGGTCCTCTTAGGATCCTGTAGACTAGAGCTGGGAGGTGATGTCAGGAAGAGGTGACCAGTCTACTGCAGCGCTAGATCCATCAGTCTTGACTACCAGAAATGATGCCACTGAGAGAAAAGATGGTGGAATGAGGTATTAAATGGATTAGTCATGTTTAATCACATGAGTCCTAATTTTAAAATGGCACTGGAATAGCAGTTAATTATCCCAGCGCCATTTTAAAGTGGCGCACAGTACAAGCACTGGGACTGCCAGCTGTCTCTTACAGTGGTTTCTGAAGCTTCTACGGTCTACACCATAAGAAGTTGGTGATTTGGGAAAAAATGAAAGGAAAATGTTTTTTTCCCCAATTTGTTACTATTTATTCCCACTAAAAACCACCTGTCTTGTACGCTTTCGGGTCATACAGCCTTTTATGAACACCTCTCTCCTGAGGATGCTTTGCCCAGCAAAACGCGTTGTGTGCGTTAGCACACATTTTGACAAGCAATCTGTCGTCAATGAATAAACACCTATCTTGGACTTTGTATGGGTCATACATACAGTAAAACACTTGTGCATTGCCATATAGAAGAAATGTTGGTTTATAGGCGATGTTCATATGATATACCTGAAAGTAGGGATGCACCAATATTTTCAGTAGCAAGTACAAGTACCAATATTATTTTTTTTATACTCGCTGATACCCAGTACCGATACGGATGTCGTGTGCTCTGATTATCAGGAAGCCGGGCGGAGGATCATGACCCGTCGCCTGGCTTCCTGATTGCCTGGGAAGCCGGTGTTCTATCAAAAGAGCCGCCGGGCAGCGGGTCATGAGGTGCTGTCTGGCTTCCTGATTGGTCAGGAAGCCAGGCTGCCTAGCAACAAGTGAAGCCAGCTTCCTAGCCAATCAGAAAGCCTGGAGGCGGGTCATAACCCACTGCCTTTCTGATTGGAAAGGAAGACAACTCCATGCCGCCGCGGCACTGCTGGTCAGAGGGAAATCTCCCTCTGACCAGAAATTCCGGTACCAGAGGAAAGTATTGGAGCATTTGGGCAAGTACTAGTACTTGCTCAAATACACGGTATCAGCAGCAATACTGATACTAGTATTGGTATCGGTGCTTCCCTACCTGAAAGTTTTGAGCGCTAATTTATGTACATGTTCTTTTAACTACATGTTATATAATAAAGTATTGTATTTTATGTATGTATAGTTCCACTTTTTTGTCAGGTCTCCCTCCCCGTTTGTTTTGCAGTTGGCATTACGTATGACGTTTTTGGGGGTGCGGCACCTGGTTCTTAGGACTCTGTATATCAATGCAGTCATCACTTTTCTCTTTTGTATGTAGGTTGAACTCGATGGACTTGTGTCTTTTTTCCAATGTAACAATGTAACACCTGTGCATACTGAGTCTCAGCCACTTTGCAGGAATTGCTGGTACCAGCTGGAATCCTCTTTTATTTTCCAGTGAAATGGCTCTCATTCATTTACAAACATGTTATTACCAAATAATGGCTGTGTGTAAATTGGTTCTGAAAGCTTATTTACTAAATCATTAAGTTGTGTGTTGCAGCTTTAAATGATCCTTTGGTGTAATCAGTCTGATAATGAAGGTGGTGAGCTGCTGGTATAATCACCTTGGGTGATGTCAGAGCAGGGAAAGGCCCACGCCACTGAAATGCTACAGGGCAACAAATTTACACCCCACAGAATCAGAAAATGGAAAATCCATAGGAACGGTGGGAGTAAAAGGGAATGTAAACCCTAACAATGAACTTATTTTTTCCCTTTTGGCCTAACTATACCATTTTATAGCATTTTGTTATATCTGTTCTATACATTCAAAAGGATACCAATTGATCTTGCTATAAATTCTGTGAGCTGATAACTTATTGTGCTCTCTGTGCTGACTGCTATCAATTAAGCTGGCCAAACAACTATAGATTATCTGCAGATTTTCTATGGCCAGATGAAAAAGGTGCAACAGATTCCTCCATCTACGTTAAGCTGTGTGTATGGAGGAATCTCCAGCTGGGCCAAGCTTCAGTATCTTGCTAGTCGGCCCCGCTGGCTCTCAAAATAACTGAACAATCTGATTGGATGCAGGCAATGTTCCGATGTTTTGACAGCCAGTGGGGCCGACTAGCCAGATACTGAAGCTTGGCCCAGCGGAAGATTCCTCCATACACACAGTTTAGCGTAGATGGAGGAATCTGTTGCACTTTTTCTGACCATAGAAAATCTGCAGATAATCTATAGATGTATGGCCAGATTTACATTGATCTCTGAGGACTGCAGGACCACACTTTTCTATGTTATGGGCAACTGGAGAAGAGCCGGGTTCTGTACTCCAGTCTTCTCTCTGTTGTCCTGATGCAGTACAGTGAGTGAGCATTGTCATCCAAGGACGTGTGTTATTAGCAGGATCAGCAGGCGACAATATAGGAAAAAAGTCTGAAAAGACGAATGCAGCCACCTCAACTAAGGACTGATAAACTGCAACAAAATACATTTTTGTTCTTTGGTTTAGATACACTTTTACTAAAATAGGAAACCATTTAAATAAAATATAAAAAAATCTCATTATACATTATGCTTGTACTAATCTAATGCAGGACATCAAGTGAGCAATCCAATCCTACTTCCAATGTAGACAAACACAGCCATTAAATAACTTCTTTTTTTAGTATAGCAGAGAAGATGTAGAACTGGCGGCTTTTACAGCTCAGCCTAATTTCTCCCAACCAAGACACACAGAGCGATAAAACCCCTGCAATGGTTCTGGCACGCCACACTCCTAAACCCTAATAAAAAAAAGTGTTGGCTGAAGTTTTTTTTTAATCAGATAATCGTTATTACATTTTTAATATTCATAATGTGTACTAGACATGTAAGCTGCGGGAAAATTCGGTTCGGTTTGTATTTTTCGGGATTTGAATTTTCGTTAGTTTTGGACGAGTTTATGAATGAATATTTATTGCGACTAACACAAAAAAAACATGTAAATAGCATTCAAGGGTCCGAATTTCCAAATTTCTGAATACCATTCGGGAGCTCCAGAAAGCAATACGGGTCTGGCAACATAAACATAATAGTAAAGCTGAGGCTTCCAGACCTGAATAGCATTGGGGAGCTCCAAAATGCTATTCGGAAATTCGGACTTCATTCGGGTTTTGGAGTATAAGGTTTAGTATTCTGTACCTATAATTAGTATTCTGTAGTACGAACGAATATTCATTGCGGCAACATTGGGAGCCATACATACATAAAACTAAAGCTGAGGCTCCCAGAATTCGGATGCATTAAACCGAAAAACACATCTGTTTGGCCAGAAAAGTCACATGTCCGATTCAATTTCGTTTTCAAACGAAATTGGGATGCAGTCCGAAATCCGGAAACGCAAATTCGGATTCGGACACATTCGGATGCACTGGGATTTGGAGATTCTGATGTGTCCAAATGTCAGAATTTCGGAAAATCCGTACGGCTTTTGATGCGGAACAAAACTAATTGCACATGTCTAGTGTGCACACACCAATGAAAATCAAAACTACAGAAAAAAGTATAAAAAAAGAAAAAAAAAGGTTGGCTGAAGTTAGGCCTTAAAGTTGAAAATCTTATCAATGTGTGCTGAACTCAGGACTTAAAATATTCATTCAAATATATTCCTCAATAGACACGAAGGATATAAATCCACTTTGTGCATGCCATGTCTAATCAAACCTTGTCTAAACTATGTCTATTTCCTTGTAAAAGTAGCAGTGACATCATCATTACATAAAAGGGATTTTTTTCCAGTAAGCTTTGATTGCATTCAAAAACAACTCTACTTTGTATTCCTATTACAATGCTGATAATATAACACGATAGTATATGCTGGGACTTTACAACTCCTTTAAAGGAGAACTATGGGGTTAGGGCTTTTCCCCATAGTTCTCCTTAGGGTAACGGGAGGACACAACCTAGCGTCCTCCCGTCACCCTAAGCTCAGTATACCGCGAGCTACAGCTCGCGGTATACTGAGACGACGCAGCTGAAGCGGATCCCGTCAATTATGTCTGGATCCGCCCAGCTGCGTGAATGACAGCTGGCTCTGCCTATCTAGAGGCAGAGCCAGCTGTACCCGCCCCCTCCCCCGTCCGTTCCGCCAATCAGCGATTTCAGTAATTAGCCATATCAAACAAATATATATTGACACATAAAGTATTTATTTACATTTATGCCAAAAAACTTACAAGCTCCAACTCTCCCAGCTCTGTTTCCCTGAACTTCCTGTCCAATCCATCTACTAGCCTAGAGAAGGAAAGAGGGAGGAGGTGCAGAGGTGCAGTGGGGAGCAGAAGAGTGACTTGCCTTGCTGTGTCTGTGTATTTGTGGAGACACATAGCTTACTGGCACACACAAGAGTGGTTCCATAGTATCCTGCAAGGGAAAGGAGACCCCCTAAAACAGGATATCAGGACCTGTGCTCAGGGGACTAGCTGATTCTATAGGAAGGTAAAACTTTGAAAGGGTTATTAAAGCCTCCCGATTTTTTGCATATATCTACTGCTTGAAAGCAGTAGATATATGCAAAAACATACAAAAATTAAATAAAAAGTTAACAAATAGGTTAAAACGTACCTGTGTCTCTGCCACTTGCTCCTGTCCGAAGATCTGAAGATCCTGGGGCGGCCGCAAAGGATCTTGGGGCGGGCACATGCGCAGTTCAAATCTTGGGCCAGGAGACGAGGAGAGACACAAGGTAAGTCAATGGAGGCAGTGTGCACCCGCACAGACTCCATGGGACAGGAAGTGCCAGGAAGAGAGAGGAGTCAGCGCTGGATCAAAGACCGGCACCAGCACTGGAGGGACTCCTGAAAACTACAGGAAAGAAGAAGATGATCGGATAAGGAGGCATCATTTAAGGTAAGTCCTTACATTAGTATTGAGGGGTGAAAGAAAAAATGTGCCTTTAATGTCACTTCAAACATCAAGCAGCAGCATCCATTGTACGTTATTTTATCAGTATTTGAAAAAAGCTTCAAAACATTTTGACTTTATTATCACTTTAAGCTAAGCTCCTTATAACAAATGTCTGTGCTGACAGGTTGTGGGCCAATGTCCATGATCATGCTTTGGACATCAGTTTGTGATGCTATTAAGATCATTCAGATTTCAATACCAGGTGCATCTGGCTGCAATTAACCTCCTGACGTGCTAAAGCTGTTTTTCTTTCCCCATAGACCTTTGTGGGGAGAAAAAACAGGTCTGACATGAACAAAAGCCTTTAAATACAGTCCCTTAAAAAAGTAGAGTCTTCTACTGTGCTCATGTACATGAGCACCTAAGGCCGTACAAGTGTCAAATTTGGGGCGCAATTCCCCGCATGGTAGCCACAGGTGCTGCGTACAGACTTACAGCCCCCGAACCCAGACAGGCTGCGTACAGGGTCATACATCTTTACGAATGCGTATGTTTACACAAGTACTGGCATATAGCAGCGTACAGCACCATGCAGCCATTGATTCCTTTGGGCAGCTGTACACAGCCCCAGCGACTCCTGCAAAATACACCCGAAGTTTATGTTGTACAGCCCCAGGTGCCCGTGAGCCCTTATTGCGTCTGTTAGATTTTCTGTAACAAAAGACCCAGCAACGCCTTTCCGTAAAGGTTTTCCTGGAAATGCGGAACATGAAAATGACGGCTTCAGTTTTCTGTCTCTTACTTTGTGTATTAAATTCTTCCAACTTCCTTTTAGCTGTTTGCCCTTGCTGTTTGACTTTTAGTATTTAGCAAAAACGCAAACTTTAAAAAAAAAAATGGTATTCAGTAAGCATGTGATAATGAAAGTTGTAATGAAACATGTTCTACTGTCTAGACAGTACCTCATATGACGTTCCTAGATGGAGCAATGTGACCCTGGATTTATTTAAGGTTTACAGCTATGACTCAATGTAAAAAAATCTCCCTTTGGAATGTGCTTTGGAATGGCCTTAGGTAATGTGGTAGTGCCATCTAGACATCTCATTTCTCTTCTATTTGCTTCTTGAAAATTCTGTCAGTATCAACAAGTTCATTTAAAGCTGACTTATTCTAAAATGTAGCATAAAGTCTTGCTGGCATGGGTAAATAAAGAGTAATGGAATGGATAAAATGCTTTCCTTGGGGAAATGTTTTACGGGCTATACCAGTGCTCGTTATCTAACATAAAGCCTAGGTATTTGATTACAGCATCTCTATGAAATAGGTGGATTTCATCATCTGAACTCTGACCCTCTCCTTTAACTTCCCCATCACTATGAAATAAGACAATTTCATCATCTGAACTCTGACCCTCTCATTTATCAGAGATCACAAGATGATAATAAGACACTTCCTTGTATCTGGGCTTTCCACTTGCACTATATAGCCAAAGGTTTGTGGACACCTGACTATCACAACTGCTATAAGGCCAATAGCATATAGACTCACCTCCCAATTATTATGTACCAGTGTTTCCAGTGAACAGTACTGTTAATAGTTTGGATAATTTGATTAATTGTGCACTTTCAACCCTGTGGGTACAGTTTGTGGTAGGCCCTTATCTGTTGAAGTATGGGCAGCACAGTGTCATAGTGGTTAGTGTTTTTGTCTTGTAGCACTGGGGGTCCCTGGTTCAAATCTCGGCCACGACAGTATCTACAAGGAGTTTGCATGTTCTCCCTGCGCTTGTGTGGGTTTCCTCTGGGTACTCCAGTTTCTTCCCACACTCCAAAGACATGCTGGTAGGCTAATTGGCTCCTGTCTAAATTGGTCCTGTATTTATGTAGGTGAGATTGGGACCTTAGATTGTAAGCTCCTTGAGGGCAGGGACTGATGTGAGTCTGCTCTGTGTAAGTTGTCGGTGCTATATCAATACCAATAATAAATGAAAAAGGAGGATTGTGCCCCCGGTGCAAAGCCATAACTATTTCCTTTGGCATTTTGCTGATGGTCCATGTGGAACACTTGAGGTAGAAGACTAGGAGGAGGAAAAGCACAGGAAGAGGAAGGTTCAGAAGAGGCTGCTGGAGCTGGATGAGTGACAACAGGAGCCATGACACCTGGTTTAACTAGCCTTTACCTCAACCCTACAGAATACCTTTGAGATGAATTAATGTACCAGTTGTGATGCAGGTCTTCTCAACCATCAATGGTACTTCATGCAATTTTTTTTTTCCTGAATGGGCGCAAATTCCCACATACTCCAAAATCTTGTGGAAGTCTTCCCCCCAAGAGTTTAGACTGTTAAAGCCACAGGAAGGAAGGGGGCAAATACATATTAGTGCCCCTATTTGGTCCAAAAAACTCCTACAGGTGTGATGGTGACGTGTCAAAAACCGTTTTGGCAAGTGTGTTAATGCCTTGCAAAGATGGAATGGACAATTAATGAATAGTTAAGAGGATTGTTCTTTTTATATCTGCTGGGACTTTAGCCTTAATTGAGAAATAAACACTCCACTGTAAAAACCTTCCCTAAAAGTAAAATGCTTTGCTTTTAGGGAAGGTTTTTACATTTCTTTTGGCTCTGTTACCATAACATGGCAAGGCTTATGCTGACTCTTCAGCTTTTTATGTAAGCAACAATATCTCAGCAGTGCTCTCTAGTGATCTGAAGGCTGGCTTCATAGACTAGAATTCGTTCATCTTCAGGGTTCATAAACCTAAGGACAAACCATAAGCATATATCTATATGCTCTTGAAAGACACACCTTTCAAGGTAAGAATGTATTAATCCATTTAACCTTCATATAATTGGTGCAAAATGTCAAGCTCCAGCAGGCATGTATAATAAAGTTCATTATTTTCCTTCAAGATAGTTTCATCTGGGCTTCAGAAACTCATTAACCGTTTTCATCTTTTGAAGAAAAAAAAATTAAATTAAAAAGGCTGCAACTACATTTCCTTGCTTTTTGTATCATTTTTCACTTGTCTAATTACCAGACTTTGTTAAAAGTGGTTTGAAGAATGTATTGCTTCTCCAGTTATTACATACCAGAAGCAATGTGATTATTATTTTAGATTAACATTTACATTATGCATAATTCATTACTTCTGACTTTTTAGTTACTTTTTAGTTTTGCCTCTATAGTAACTTTCTCGATTTTTTTTCTAAATAGTTACGTGAAGTTAGAATTCAATTCTAGCTAAACCCACTTTTAAAAATATGGATTAGAGAGCAGCAAACAATGAAACATTTGAAACATTTAACAGGGTTTCTGCTTTTAGGACTATGGAAAGTTATTGTTTCAGGATTGCCAGCCCCGGTGATGTCATTGGTCAAATAAGGAAGTAGGTGCTATCCTGATAAGGAAGTATAGCGCCTTCTTATCAGCGATGCACACCGGATTCCACTGGGATAGTGGAATGAAACTTGTACTACATCACTGGTGTTCTGCACATGGTCTGCCCCCTGCTGACGCATTTTGCCTAATTACAGGCTTAGTCATAGAGATTATGGTGGATCCAGGTAGGCTGTGTTTTATACCAGCAAGCATTTCTTCTTTTTGTATGGGCTCATATTAGAGTGAGGATGTGCTCCCAGCAGCATGCACCTGGCTCATTCCTTTCCTGAGCCGTGGAGGAATGGTGTTTCTTTTGCGTGTTCTCCTTATCAGTGATGTCACACAGACGGGCCCTGATTCTGCAATGCTGAAGGTCCTTTGGAACATCTTTCCAGTTCACTGAATGAATCAGATTCACTGATAGAGAGAATTGCTTCCTAAAGGCAAATGCTGATTCAGGGTGAATCAGCTGAATTTGATGTGGATTGATTGGAGGAGGGTTAAAAGGAGGGTTAAAATGTGTATCAAGATGTGGACCTGTCCAAAACTGGTCCCCCATTAGTCCAGAATTTTTGGTGTAATTCACATGCATTTTCACAGTGTAGCCCTATCCCTGGTCTAATCTCAAGCCTACAAACGTTAGCCACCTTTCTTTTCTCAGCTGCTAAGTAAACCTTAGCCAAGGCATAGAAAAAGAGTAAAAAGAGTAAACATACATGAAGCCAAAAGTTGAGTGAATTCTTTTTTAACCCATGAAAAATTTTCAAGCATCTTAAATGACTCGAACAGCAAACTACTAAACATTTGGGACCCTTGGATTTGATACGCTATATGCTCACTGAACCAAGTGTATCTCACCTGTGAAACCAAATGCCTCATACCACCGCATCCGGAACCCTACCTAATCCCCCTTCCCCAATTGACCTTCCTATACTCAAACCCTATACTATCCCCACAACATCATCACCTTGTCTCTCTTTTCTCCTACTTCTCACTTTTTTCTGTCTGCCCTTCTAGACTCCTTATGTTGTACTAAATCCGAGCCACCTCTCAGCTATAAAAATGATTGGCCATTTTACAGGCCAGTACCAAAATTCGAGAAAGACCTTGCAAATGGATATGCCTCGTGGACTTTATTTGTAACTTTTTTTCATGCAGTTTTAAATGAAAATATGTTATGCAAATCTGCCCCCTCAGCAGCTTATTAGTCTGTCAACTTTTTCCTTCATAGAACCAAATACAAATATTACTAGAAAAAATTATATCAATGCATGTGTTTGTTGAAGAGATTTCCCCTCAATTTGTGTGCTGTTGGCCAGGCCCGGATTCCCCACAAGGCCGCCGAGGCCCGGCCTCGGGGCGGCAGGGCGCAGAGGGGCGGCAGCGGTGTCCTTGTGGGGAAGTTGCCCTCTCTACATTCAGTCCTGCTTTGTATAAGCAAGACTGAATGTAGAGTGAGGCAGCCGATTTTTCATTTACATGTGAAATTGGCGATGTCGCCGATTTTGGGGGGCGCATCGCAGAACCTGGCCTTGGGGTGGCAGGGAGAGTAAATCCGGCCCTGCTGTTGGCACTACAGGAAATTAGGGAAAATCTCTCCAATAGGAACATAAACAGCAATAACAGCCAACAGAGCTTCTACCAAGGTTCTATACCAGGTTATTCCTGAGCTATACCCCTTTGGGAGATTACACTCATTTCATTATCTAATGAATTAATCTCATGGGTTAGAATTTTGAGTTTTTATAGCATGTTCTTGTAAATTGCTGCTTTATAAATAATTATGAAAACAAAACAAAAATCTGATATACAGTATACATATACAGTATACAAAGCAAGATGTTGAATGCCCAATTTCGCTATAAATTAATTTCTATCAATTTGCAGCTACTCTATAAATTTGCCCAAAGCAGCATTCACTTCTAAAGTGCCTCCCCAGGGACAGTAGTTGGCTAGATTAGATCTACAGTACTATTAAGGGCCATCTTGCCAGGATGTAGCTCGATAATACTTTGCTCTTGAAGCAGAACTTGAGCCAGTAATAACAACATGAATACAAACAGCCCACCAGTGGTGTGTCTAGCCTTTTGGAAGTGGGAGGGGGGTAGGAGACTGTAGTCGATGTCCCTCCCAGCTGGCCAGGATGCCGACCAGAGTGTCCCAGGTTGAAAATAGTTGGGCAGGGAGATGTTTATGGCCCTTATACATCTCTCCACCCATATCTTAGCAAAACTGGGATGCCCTGCCCAGAAAGGGGACAGCAGGCACACACACTGCAAACATTGTGCAGCAGAGAGGCATGGCTGCTCCGCTCCCCACACAACCCAAAAAGATGCTGCCTGAGGCAACAGCCTCAGGCTGCCTTATTAAAGAGTTGGGCCTGCAGCTCACAATTAAAACAAACAGCTCATTAAATGATAAAAAAAACCCAAAAAACAGCTTTTGCTGCAATGTTCATCTTCAATCCAAAAATCTCCCCTGCAGTACTTTTTTTCTGTCACTAGATGTCCTCAGTCTGATGGCCAACATCATTCTGCCCACTGCTCTAAACCCAGGTTGTCCTGGACCCGCCCCAGCCTGTAATTGAACAGTGAAAGGAAAAGCAGCACAATGATCAGCTCAACTCTATCATTCTGCTTTCTCCTCCTATCAGCATGCTTCTTGTCAGCACATGAACTGAATGACTCTTTTTTCCTACTATTCCTCTCACACTCCAGATTTCCAGGGGTTGGGCTTGGCCCCTTATTCCCAGTGAAGGGAACTCTTAAGGCATCAGCATACCAAGACATTTTGGACAATTTCATGCTCCCAACTTTTTGGGAACAGTTTAAGGATGGCCCCTTCATGTTCCAACATGACTGCACACCAGTGCACAAAGCAAGGTCCATAAAGACATGGATGAGCGAGTTTGAGGTGGAGGAACTTGACTGGCCTGCACAGAGCCCTGACCTCAACCTGATAGAACACCTTTGGGATGAATTAGAGCGGAGACTGCGAGCCTGGCCTTCTCGTCCAACATCAGTACCTGACCTCACAAATATTTTTGGCAATATACTATATATATATTTATATATATATATATGTATATATAGAAATATATATCTATATATAATTTATTTACTTACCTTAGACTAAAGTCTTCTATCGAACATGCAGGCTTGAAAACCCGTTTGCAGTGATCGGAAGTCTGCCCCTCACTGCGGTCATCGGAAGCCCGTCCCTCAGCGGGGCGGCCTTTCGATGATCGCAAGTACGATCTGCCCGTCCAAGATGGGCAGATCGTACAAGCTTTTAGTAAGCTTACGAACATCGCAAGACAAAAGTCTTGCGATGGTCGTAAGGTGTATGGGCACCTTTAGACTTCCGCTTTAGTCACTGGGTTAATAGTAACATAAATTCTGACCTCTACTGCCAGTCATATGCCTGACCTCACACATTGCACACTCAAAAGCTGGGAGACAGTATATCAGCAGCATTGCCTCAGCAATGGCCATTCCCATGTATATGTTGTAACAGGTTTCTATTAAAGTGTTAAATTTGTCAGTAAAATGCCACATATTGCTCAGTAAACATATTATATTGATTTTAATCTTACAACAGTGGTTAATTTTATGATAACCAGCAGAGACAGGGAAGATACTTCCCAAAGTATATTTATTCTCCTCTGTTATTCAGAGCGGGACCTCAGCCTAATTTAATGTTCTCTTGTACAAGAGAGGCTTTGACAAGCTCATAATATGCTTTGAATGTCTAAGCCGACACTTTCAATTATAAACTGCATGTACTGCTTAAGCTAGATACGGAGTCATTTAAATTTCATATATCTTATCAACAAAATATTCCACGTACTGGCTGTGTGTGTGGTTTTTCTTAGGATTTGTTTTCGACCTTTTTAAAAAAGAATAAAAAAATTCTTAGCAAACAAAATCAAAGAATGCTTATTAGATTTTGGAGCCATAGCTGTGAGAAAGCAACATTTTCATTCTTTGACAGTTTTTGAAAACCGTAGCGGCTGTAGATTGAAATGAAAAGGTCATATTTAATAATAACATTAAAAGAGAAGTAAAGCCAAACTTTTTTTTTGACCTCTTTTGGGTCAAAGGAGTATATTTAATAACCCAAAGTCAGCATATAACGGGCCTCTGCCTGCTATTTACTGATAGCTCAAAGCTGCGCTGCTGCCAGGAAAGATCCATCCTGTGTTACACGTTGGCTCTGAATTTTTGGAAGAGTGCATTATACTCTCCCAATACTTCTTCTTTAAGTAATGTCTTTTGTAGTGATAATTTTTTTTTTTAAGCATGTAAAATTTTTATTAAAAGAAAGAGGAAGAAATCATTACACAACGATCAATCACTATTAAGTTTCGTGGGTCATGTTTCAGTACACAGACTATATATAAAAAATAAAAAAAATTGTGAAGTTAGATCATGACAATGTGATGAAATCCTCAGCAGTAATGCGTATCAGGTATGTATAACAAGAATTATAAGTATGAAACCCTGTAGCCATTAGGGTCGATACTGTGGGAAGAAGACCAATTCGAACCAGTCGGGGTAATCGCGGGCAAATTCGGGGAAATAATCTTTCTACAACATGGTGTAGTGATAATTTGCAGTAGTAGTAGTAGTAGTAGTAGTAGTAGTAGTAGTAGTAGTAGTAGTAGTAGAAAAGGGGTGTTTCGGGTAGCTGTACCTTTATTATGACCAAAGTCAACATATAACGGGCTTCTGCCTGCTATTTACTGATAGCTCAATGACGCGCTGCTGCCAGGAAAGATCCACCTTGCTGCCTGATTGAAAGCTGGCTCTGCCTCACTAGAGCCAGAGGCAGCTGTGCCCGCCCCCTCCCCTGTCTGTCCCTCCAATGAGCGCTAGAGGCCCAGAGAGGGGAGGGGGGATTCCCTGCGGGGACCAGTGACTGACAGCCACCACTCTTTGCAGGGAGAAGACCATGAGCTGAGCAATCAGCAGTTTGTGATCGCTCAGCTCTCAATCTATAGAGCCAGCATGTGACACCTGCAGTGTTACACGCTGGCTCTGAATTTTGAGAAGAGTGCTTTATACTCTCCCAATACTTCTTCTTTAAGTAACGTCTTTTGTAGTGATAATTTGTAGTAGTAGAAAAGGGGTGTTTTGGGTAACTGTACCTTTATTATGACTGCACATATCTCCACCACCAGACTGAAGTGCACTAACCCCTGCTCCCCAATTCATTGGTTCATTGTGATGATTATACCATCAATAGCTTATGCTTACCTTGCATTCACACCCCTTGTTTTGAAAGCAAAGCCCTCTGTAAAATTGGAACTTAAAGCCCCATTCATACCTGCCAATGGCAGCTGTTATGGGCTGCAGCTTTTCGCAAGTGATCGCACAGCCTGCAATTACCTGTGGATATCCAATCCTGGACGCAGACTATTTGTGTCCAGGTGTGATCGTCCACAGGTTACTGTAGGCTTTTCAAATTCTTGCAAACAGCCTGCAAACACCTGCGGCTGGTGGCAGCTGTCATTTGATACATTGCCTCATGCCTGCGGGAGTCTCACAGAGAAATTCATGAGATTTATGTGATCAGCGACATTTGCAGGTGTGAATGGGGCCTACATAGGGCTGAAGACGCTTTCCCCACCCCCATGTAACAGTATTGGGAGTCTGAATGGCCAGTTACCGAGCAACTGCCAGTCACTTGGGAGCAAATGGAGTGAGCTACATGCTCCCCATGCAGGGCAAAGCAGCAGGTTCCCTTTAAGGGCTTGTGTTGGTGAGAATATGCAGCTTGCATTCAGCTGTGTTCATATTGCATTTGAGATTAGTTTGAGATGCTGCTGAGTTCAATTCCATGTGCTTCTGACCTCCTTCTAAGCTGGATCAAGTTGTTGTAAAATTTCCATACGAGGAAAAATAACAGTTCTGACTTGAAAATATGCCTATATACGCAAGTCATAAAATGTGCTGTGGTCTTGTTTGTGATGTTACATTATCTACAAGATTTAATAGCAGGAACCTCCCAATACCTGCTTGCTCTACAACAAAGACTGCATGGTAGATATGTGACCCATTCCTTCATGTGCTCTCTTATTTGCCAGGAAACTTGATGAGTGGGGGGCCAATAGGAAAGCACAGGAGGGCGTGAGCTATATAGGCATCATAAAAGCTCTGGGCACATTTCCATTAAATACCATTTCGGGATATGGAGGCTTCTTGGGTTTGACCAGAAAGTGCCTGTTATCCAACCCTTTTACCTACATTGCATACATTATTTACAATACCTTTTACGTAAACCTTCCATTTAAAAAAAAACATGTTAAACACGGAGATGCATGCTAATTCAGAGACCAAAAGCTGCCAGTATATACCTTAGATTTGTTTTCTCTTGGGCAAACGCAGAAGACTCCTGTTGCAAGTATTCAAATAGTAGCAGTAGAGGCATGTAGAGGCATGCCATCCATATTGTATGTGGTAATGCCTAGGACTCTAATAGGTTAATGAGCCTCCAGCATTACACTGTGGGATGTGGGTGTGACCTACACTCTGACTTTCAGGAAGTCTGTATTTGCATAGCGAGGTTGGTGCACACTGTATGTCGACTGTACCCATTTTACCATGTTGTTATTCACTTTTGTTTCCTAATGACTGTTTTGCCTTCACTGGCTCTGACTTAGATTTACATCTTTAGGAAGTAACTTGTAAATTTACATCACATTACATTTTGATCTCTAATCTTCTCTTATTTATCTTTATTTATAGATGCATCTTATTCCATTAGTCCGCCCATATCCAGAGTTGATGAAAGTGTTTCAGTGGATTTGCACCTGTCCAGGCACAGATGGAGGAGGCATTCTGTGGACACAAACCGTCCCAGCCTTGGCCATGACTTCTCTGAAGCTGCAGGTCTTTCAGATTTGTTTTTGGATGACGGGAATGATAATGGAACAGATATTGAGGTAAAGTTAATACTCTTGATTTGTAAGAAAAGGGATATTTTTTGTTATACCTTAAAATTCTAGAGGAATTCTATAAATTCCATCGACATCATGTTTTATTACATGGTTAAATATGCTTAAGTATTTGGGTGTTAAGCCTGTAAAAAAGAACAAAATTATAAAAATACATAAATAGTTTTCCCAACTATACAACATGTGTGATTCCTAAAATTCAAGCAGTTGTATTCATCCAATTCTTCTGAATATACTGGATGTTGCTACAAGGGTTACCATCCCCAAGGTAGGGATGGTTGAAATTGACAGTTTACATAGCGATAATTACTCTCATTTTCTGTCCTGCTGACAATGGTTTCTCCAGATGGGATGACGGAATATTTGAACATTTGCAACTGGGACACATATAACTATAACATTTATAGCGATCCCATGCTCTACTAAAGCTTTTTATTTTTATCTGTGTTGCTGTTAGAGATTGTCCCCCCTGCTTCCTGTCTGGTAAAACATTGTCAGCAGGACAGATCCCTCCATCAACATGATATTGGTGCCAGAACCTCAACTACCATGGCAACATGGATGCACAAGATGCAAATCCATCAATTACCATGGGAATGGGGGCCAGCCCCCTCCACCACAACTTCACCATGCAAAGTGACAGGTTGTTCTATTGACAATGTTATAGTGCCAACCCCTCCCGTGCCATGGCAATGATGCAAATAATACAGTCATTTCATCTCATATGGGCTTATTTAAACATATTCTAAGCCAGGTTAGGTCCAGTCTAACAAGAAAATGTTCTGTGTGAGGTACATCTAGCAGAAGGATGTTTCTTACATGAAAAGTTATGCGCCTAAAGTTTCCAGCGATGGAAACCAATTATAAATCACTCCCAAGCTAAAGACTATTGAACCTAAATTAACTTGTTCATGATTGTGCACACATTTACTAGTAATTTAAAATAAATTAAACATCCACCAGAAATGGATCCACATATTGTCCACATATGGACACACCCTGAAAAGCGGTGCAGAGATCTCACCAAGAGATCTCCAGGGAAGCATGAGAAACTGTTAAGCAGTTTAATACTCCGGCGTCTCCCAAGAAAACGGGTTTTGGGTTGACAGAAAATGTTATTTTCACGCCTAACAATAAATTGCTGAGGAGCACACAGATACGATAACCATGTACTTAAATGTTTTGCTTCCAAGAAAACAGGGCTTAGTTGGAATTAGGAGCAGAGATATTAGAAGCACGGTGTTGACATTTGGGGAGCTTCATGTTGAGCTTTGTTGTGTTTGTTGTACTTGCATTTTTGTCAAAGTGCCTGGCAGTTAACAGAACTCAGAAATGTCATATACAAACTCAAAAAAACAAAGAATCTTTTCAAAGGGCTCCGGTGTTTTAGAATTATTTTTTTTTACGTCTTCATTATTCTTACTCTTTAATTTTCAGAACAAGTGCTCAATCGGCATACAATGAATAGTGTCCATTTTTAGCAGTTTATTAGTAGGTGAGCAACTGAATTAGGAAACTGTTTACCTCTCAGGGGACAGTTAGCATGTCTTGTGTAGACTCAGGGCATGGCCCTGGCAAGCCTTTAGACTTGCACATTCACACTCAAAGATGAAATTTCCATTGCTGTAAACCTTAGTGAAGATGTCATATTCCAGTGACACAGGATGCCTGCATCTTGACCTCAAACTCTGGGCAGGGGCATCCCTACAATTTTGGCTGCCTGAAGCCAAGGGGAGGGGGGTGTGGGTGGCACACATTACTGGGGGTTACCTCTGCCTGGTGTCCCACTTAGCTACCGGGCAACCGGTGACAGAACTGAGCTGAGCAGTGCGCCAGCCAGAGCATCACAGGTTGCTAAGAGCTCCTGGGATGCTCTGTCTGGAAAGGGTGCTGCAGCCCCCTACGTGATTCAACGAGATGCTGCCTGAGGCAACCACCTCAGGCTGCCTCATTATAAGGAATGTCCTGACTCTGGGCAGATGTCTAGCAGAAGTAGGTGAGGCACGTACAGGAAAATGGACGTAAAGAAATTCTGATTGTTGGTGGAATATTGTTGTCATAGTTACAAGGATGCAGAAATTAGATGTTTGTTCATTTCTTGATAGAAAACAATGGCTTAGTTTTCAATTGTTGATTGAAATATAAAAAGTTATTTTAATAACAATATATTACAAAATAAATTGTGTAGCAGATGTTTGTATCTTTTCTTACAAAACTAGAGATTTTCTTGAAGTAGACACGCTTCCTATAATGCCCTCTTTTATTTCTGACTTTTCCTGGCCGTGGCTAGAATATTTTTTTTTTTGTTTTCTTACTAGAGTTACAGACAATTGGTTTTAGGAGCATGAGAAACTGATGAATCTGCAATGTTACTTCTGAGGATTTGTTGGCGAGAGTTGCAGCAAATTTGTAATAAGCAATCTTCCCTTCATGTTTAACCTAAGTGTGCTATGAACCTGTGAGACAATTATAATTATTCAGCTCAACTACTGGGAAGGGAATGCCAGTCATTGTTTTTTCTTTTTCACTGCGCTGGCTCTTCTGATCACATTATTTGCTTCTCCTTAGATATACAGCAGTGGTCAAATGTATCAAAAGATTTTTATATATCAATTACATAAAACAAGATGCTGATTTCTTCTTGTGATATATCAAGATATTTTCAGTTATCTTTTTGTCTTTATCTCAGAGAGCTGCACATAATTAGGTACCTTCAGATCTGTGGGTTCCGTATGGGTCCCATATCTAATACAGGCAATGCGAGAAGGGAAAAGATGGCTAACAGCTGATCCGTTTAACTAGAAAAAAGATGCACTTGGGAGGCATAATTCACTAAATGTGCATAAAACAAACGTATCTATAGCATTAGGCGCATTGAACACTTAGAAGACTTAGAAACATTAGTCAAAAAAGAGAAGATTCAACTTTGGAGAAATGCAATCTCCAACCCGGCCCCTGCACACCACGATTGGTCCGTGAGTGTAATGGGCAACCTCACTGACTGACAGTGTGTTTCAGAATGGGCTCACAGCTCAACTTTCTCTGAGAAATTTGAGTTTTTCATAACAAGTGCCTAAGATGCTGGGAGTTAAGGAAGAATAATCTTTGTATTTAGGGCATCTGCTGTACATGCCTGCCATCGGTTTCATTAAGTTAAAACAATTTAAAACAATTTAAATGTAAAAATGTTTTCCCTTTATAGTTCTGTATCACCCTTAATGGCTGCTTTGCCTTAAAGTGCTTTTTTTCAGTGAAGATGCTGTTTACGGAACTTAGTGCAGTGCTCTATGCTGGCAGAGCTGAGTAATAGCCATGCCCTTTATCATGAGTGTCGTCACACAGACTTGTATTTCAGAGAAGGGAAGGGGGTGTGTTTGACCAATTCTGTTACTGACTAATGATTGTTGAGTGCACTAGATCTCACTTTAGTGCCTATTTGTTTGCACAGTCATATTTAGACACACTGTAAAACTGCTGTAATGGAAAGGTAAGCCTACAGAAATGGAGGTTACAGAATGTCTATCTGAATTAGCAGAATGTCTATCTGACAAGACCAAGCCATAAGAAGGACACCAATGAGCTACAAATGCTGTCCAGAAAATACCACAACTGTGTGTTGTGGTGCCTTAAAGTTCTTTCAATCTGTGCCATGGGAGTGTACTTCCTAAGGATTGTACTGTGCAGCTTCCTCTCTGTTTCGTGTATCAGAAGTCATGTTGAAAATTACAAGGTGTTAGGGTACCAAGAAACCAGACAGAAACTTAAAGTGTAGGTTAAAAAAAAGGAAGTCATTGAAAATAACAATAAACAAAAATGGCACAAACAATGTAGAAAGTCCAGTAGGTTGTCGCTGCCAAGCCAGATGAGGGTAGTCAACCAAACCAGGTCAGGGAACTCTGAGAGCAGAATGAACAGAAACAATAACCGGAGTCAGTAACCAGGAGATCAGTCAGCCAAGGCCAGGGTCATACAAGGAGCACAGGAACAACTGCAAAGCACTTGGTAGATCTGAACAAATGCAAGGGCAGAGACTAAATGAACAAGCTAATGGTTAAATAATGAACTTGTGTTACCTCATCGCTCTGAGACAGGCAGTTGCCAGAAGTTTGTTAGTTGCTGCAGAGTGATGATGTTTATGGATTTGGTCATAAGAGGGCACCAAAGAGGAATACACAGTGTCAGACACACTGCAACAGAAGATAGCCTACAGTTGAACTAGACAAGAAAGTGTAAGAAACCCTGACAGTAGGCTGGTTGAATTTGACTACAAATTGCTTTCCTTCATCCCAAAAAGGGGTTCTCAGATGACCAGATAACAGACAAAGAGGCCATGGTACAGCAGAAATATCGAAGCAATGATAAGTAGACTGTGTTGTAAATGTGTAAATATATAAATGTCAAGGCTTGAAGTGACCTTGTAAACTTGCCCATTTAGGACATTGTCTGTGTAAAGTCCACCATCTGACCAATTAATGGCTACCAGAGTGACTCATGTCAGAGCTTGGGGGAAGTAGTGATGTCCCACTTTTCGAAAGTGTTGACCACCCCTTCCATGATTGGCTGCTAGGTTTGAGTAATGCATCATGGGAGGTGGCCACATGCTCCACCATACCTTATACCAGTTATTTTACAGTGGCAACCACAGAGGAACGAATAGTGGGAGAACACTAGAAAGGTAAGCATGAAATGGTCAGGGGGCTTTACTCACAGTTTTAATTAGAGTTGACCTTAAGCACTTATAAGAATCTCTGCTAAAGCAGCTCCAACTTCTCTTCTCTTTATGCCTGAAGTAACAGAATTCATCTCTGAAGATATAAATCTACAGCTCACTAACTATCATCACAGCAGCTTAATGTAACCTTGCTATGAGTCCCAGACCCACGTGAATGCTTTCACTCTCTTTATTAGTAACCTGCTGTTACAATCCCATATCACTGGCCATCTAATTGTCAGTCTGTTGTTGTGACCTATTTTCTGAAGGCTCCACTAGAACATTGTGGCAAATTGCCTCCGATATTACACAATTAGACATTTAATTTCAATTCCGACTATAAAAACTACATTTCCTTCAGAATAACTTCAAGGGTCAGAGTCCAATTAAAAGTTTCAGTCTCTGCAGCTCTCAATAATGGCCGGAATAAAATGGATACGAGGATCGTTTATCACTCAGAAACACATGGGTGCAGAATGTCTGACTTTGTCCTCGTTTTGTAGACAGAATACATCCCCGCTGAGTGCTATGATTTCCACCTTGATAGATGTATTTTACAAATGTTTGCTGAAAGACAGAAAGATACATCCTTAATAGATTTTTTTTTTCTGCTATCTTTTTTGGAACATGCTGTTTATTTTATTCTCATTATATGAACAGTATAAGCAGTACATCCTTTAAAAACACATTGCAATCTAAAACTGTCCATACACCATAAGATTTTGGCCAAATTTTGATCTCTGGGTGGCACTGCCGGTACCATCCAACTCAACATACGTCAATTTCAATTGACTTTTGTCAAAAGAGTCAAGTGGAAGATTGTAGGCCAAATAGTGACAGCAATACAAAACACAGAAATTCCCCAGCCTCAGCCTGCCAGCCAGCCTGCAACCAAACAAGTAGCCCTGTCAACAGTATGCGTTAAAATCAGAGGTTTTAGTTGCACAAACTTTTGGCCAAAAATATGTAGAAGCCACACTGCCGCGCCAAGGCACCTCTGCAAAGTGTGGTCCTAACTCTATGTATCCGAGTCTCCAAGTGTGAGCATATTAATGAAGTTGATAAATTACATGCAGGTGTACCTGGAGGTAGCCAACTCCTCCTGATAAGGTGCAGGGACGCACTGGAGGCCCAGCAACCAAAAATGCACACTGGGACTCCAGTGCGTCCCCCTAACCCAAAATAGTCAAACTAGAAAAAATGGTACATGCATGAATCTATAACCGGCCTTTATAGCAGGGCGCACATTGGGAAGGCTTACAACAATACAAAACACAAAAATTCCCCAGCCTCAGCCTGCCCTGCTATAAAGGCCAGTTATAGATTCATGCAGCTTTGATGTATAGCAGCATCTATGAATAGGTGATGGGCCTCACCTCTATGCTTTATGTCTTTTTTGCTTCCAACATCCACAAACAGGTGGCAGGTATTTACCTCTCTGCCCCTATTCAAACACCCATGGGGCATCATCTATAGCTGCCAACTGTCCCTTGTTTGTAGGAACTGCCATTCTTTTGGAACCATCTGTCTGCCATTCTTTTGGAACCATGGTCTGATGCATAGCCCTCTATAAAGTTGTATTATTTGACCATCAATTTAATACAATACTACATTAAATCTTTCATCCAACCTCATCCAAATTATTGCATTTGTTATTTTAGAAAAGTATAAAGCATCTTACCTTCTCTTTACTACCACAATGCTCCTTTTACCCGCTGGAGCAATTAGAAGTCCTGGGTGAATTCCAAGTTGATCTGAGCCAAGGCTTGTGTAATGGTGCCTGTGCAGCCAATTGCCAAGCACCAGTGCTGTCACAAGGGTGGAATGGGAGTTGCATGGTCCACTATACTCGGAAATACTGGGTATCTTTTAGATTGTAAAGGGCCCTCCTTACCATCTTGTCTTGAATTGTATTGTGATTGTAATGTCTTCCTTATATTGTAAAGCCCTGTGCAAACTATTGGCGCTATATAAATCCTGTATAATAATAATAATAATTTGTTTGAAGGGAAGGTGAATATGCATGGAAGGGGGGTGGGGCAGACATTAAAGTGAACGAGTTGCTTTGCCCTGTCACTTTAAAGTTTATTCAAAATGAACCAATCAGCGCCTTCTCCGAACAAGCCCCAGACTGGTGGAAACACGCCTGCTGAGTGATGATTTTAGATGGATCCTAGTTAACTCTTTAGCAGGAAGTACATAACTTTGAGATTTTATTTAGGTTTTTGGTTAAAGAACAGTTAAAATTGGATTAGTAAAACAGGATCTTGGATGCTGGCAAACATTCACACTGATGGTGAAATCAGCTACATGGCTGGTAATCTCCAGTTTAGATGCGGTCATAATAGACCACCTGTTTTCTAGTTCATTGGATGCCACCACCATCTCCCAGTGGCTGGGAAGGTCCACAGTTGTCTCCGATCTAGCAGCCCACAGACATTAATGAAATGCAGCGACACATTCAACCTACATGCACCTGCTGCTGAAGCAATGCTGGTCTAGATGCCTAGACCTAAAGACACCAACTGAAGAGGAAGGACCACAGTGGAAAGAAATAGAGAGTGATAAATAGTCAGCAGCAATCTGTGCTAGAGCATGGAACAGACAAATAAATGCTAGACATACAGGCCACGCCACACAACCTACCTGTCTGAAGGTTTGGTTTATGCTAAGAATTTGTACGGAGGTTTAAAGTGGCGATATACTACAGTATATCACAAACATTTCAATTTGTTCGTGGTGAGTCAGCATGATAAATGATTAAAAAAGATGGACCTGAAAACTTCAAGTAAAGGTGATGTAATATAACCATAGAAAGCTGCTAGATAACGAAATACAGTGAAAGCAAATGTTCAAGAAAAGAACCTTTCACTATGGAGATATCATGTAGGAAACAAACAGCAGATTGTTCCTACAGATAGGCACAACAACACGGTAGGAAAGGAAGTGAGAGTGATGAATAGGATAATGTACTCGAGCATTTCAGGTTTGCTTCTATTAGTCTGTGAAGCATTTTTGATGCAAGTGGTAAGCAATGTACACATTTTGAATTGGTTCTTATAGAACAGCGTACATTCAGACTGATCTCAACATGATCTCGAATGCCTTTAAATACTAACCAAAGACATAGATGGGTTGATTTACTGCAACTAGGCTGTTCACTTTGCAAGAAACATAAAAAAAAAAACAACTTGGGGCTTTCAAGGTGCCAAGAACTAAATGACAATATATATCTAAATATATATCTTTCACTTTGCAATGGAATTTACGTCCATCATCCAATCATGTGAAAGCATAATGGACACGATTGGATATCCTTTGCAAAGTGAATTTTCAACACATTCACCAAGCTAAGCGGCAATTCCCTTGCAAAGTAAACAGCTTAATTACCTTTAGTAAATAATCAACCCCCGATAAATTTGATAGGCAAAGGCAGAGAAAGAATGTAAGCTACACGGGAGACTTTTAGTAGTCAATTATGCTACCAAAGTTGCTAGCGATGAATCGCTAAGATTACAAATCAATCGCTAAATAGTTGGAACAAATGGCTCCCCATGGAGTAGGCTACACAAGTAGTATGTAGTAGCAATCAACCTGAAATAGAGATTAAAGAGAGATTGTCAGCATAGCTATTCAGGCCCACCAGAGCCCCTGATACTCACTTGGAATATGTCTCTGGATATTCTTTCTATACTCATCCACAATATATCCTTGGGCGTTTAATTAAAGCATCTCCAACATTGGCCTGGCGTCATGGCCATATGTGAAAGTCCTGTACCAAATTCATGAAAAAAATTTTTTTTTATTTCCAATGCATGCAACAAATTCAGGTAGTTCTTATGTGGGACACTTCTACATTTTGGTTCTACGGCTGCAACTAGTTCATTTAGAAATACCGCCATATCGGTCATAAAAAAGTGCAGTTAAATAAGACCTCCATGTGGCACTTGTGAGTATTGTGTCCCTGTACGAAAAACAAAATTCTCAAAATTCAAATATAGGCGAGGAGGTGGATTCAAAAATTCAGAAGATCAGAATCATCTCAAGATGATCTAATGGTCAAGATGGTCAGATGATGAAAATGGTCAGAACGTGATAAAGCACCATGGTTCCAGTGAGGACAACAAAAACGGGATGTCCCACATATAAGGGAATCCATAGTTAAAGATATACACATACTGTATATAGTCCAATGAGGACGCCAAACAAGACAGTATGAGAGTCCAAAAAGTTTATTAATAATATGGGTTCATAATTGACAACACAGAACAGCCAAAGTAGAAGTAGAAGTAAAGTGATCAATCTGCTAAATGTGGATATGAATCGTATTGTAGGCTGATTATTTTGTGGGCTGGGAAATTGAGCGGCAAGTAGAAACCATCCTTATGAATTGTGGTTCTGTGCTGCTTACTCATAGTTTTAGCGTTAGGGCTTAACTTAAATTAAAAAAAGAGTGTCCTGCAAATTAAGTCCACGTAGTGGCCAATATAGAATGGTTTCTTATCTGGGCCTGCAAAAAACAAATCCACTCTGTTCACTGGTTCAGACTTCTCTCTCTATCAGTGCTCATTGCACCACCACCACACTAATGTATGATTGAAAGGTTGGACAATACAAAATCATGTGACCAGAGTTAGTGGTTCTACCTAGAAGCCCTTTGGAAAGTCTTCTTTATCTAAACGCACTGGATTTTATAAAACATAGATTTAAAAAAAATGACAAAATCTCAAAAACATTAAAATAATTTAGATGGTAAGCCCTCAGGGGCAGGGCCTTCCTTACCATCTTGTCTTGAATTGTATTGTGATTGTAATGTATTCTTTATATTGTAAAGCGCTGCACAAACTGTTGGCGCTATATAAATCCTGCATAATAATAATAATTACAATGTAATGTCAATAAGCACACATATTCCATTATTAGTAGCATTTAGTTATTAAGAAGTTTTTAATGCAACTTTAACATTTTCACATGCTTGCCTCTTCATATTTCTCTCATTGCATCAAAAAGAGAAATGTGATGATTAGCCACTAGAGGGAGCTCTGTAAACCTGTCTCTCACTACCTGCCTGCCCAACCACTGTTACAATATCAGCTACTCAAGTAGCAGCCTGACCAATACACTTGCACTGTGGGAAGAAGCTGTAAAGTGCCCCCACTGTGTAGATTTGCAAAGAAAGGATGCAGAACCCATGTATGCAAATATGGCTGCCCCCCTGTACATATAAAGTTACAAACTAAACACAGTAATAAGATTTTTAAAGCATTGACATTACTAACATTAAAATGGTCTCTTAAATATCTATAATAAAATACAAATAAAAAAAATACATAAATCTAAATGCCTATTAAGAGAGAGACACTGTCACCTTACCCATTCTGGGCAAAGCAACAGTGTCTTTGTAAATTCCCACCCCATAACCCCTGATACTCACCCTGGATATTACCTGGATATGTCCCTAGATATTCTTTTAACAAGATGTTTAAAGAATTAACATAATTAATCCTAAAATGAGCTCTTTCACATGTATAAAAAACTATTAAACATGTACTTTACTTAAAGTGTATCTAAACCCCCAAAACGTCATATTGTGCAGCTTACTAGTCTTTATATGTGGTGGCTACATTCGTTTTTTTCCTTTATTTTCCTATATTCACCTGATGATCCTGCTAATAACAGATTTCCTGTCCTAATATGACAATGGTCACTCACCATACAGCAAGAAGCAGCCTTGTCACCCTAAGACCAGAAGTGTGTCAGGGCTACGGAACACATCCTTCCTCATCTCTCTAAAGCTGCCCATACACCTTGCGATCATTGGACGAAACTTTTTGTCCGATGATTGAACCGTCATACGATTTTCGTACGGCGGCCGCATCCTGCCCTGATTATCGCAAGGTTGAATCAGCAGTAATTTTAAAAAACACCTGGACGAATTGTATTAATCGACCGCACATATTTTCAAATTCCACATGAGCAGTGTAAATCGTACGAATTTTGACATACAGAAACGCCACCAACCTTGCAAAAATTGTACGATCGACCGAAGTTTCCTAACCTGCTGGTTAGTCACAAGCAGGGCTGGTGCAAGGATTTTTTCCTACACAGACGAAGGTGCATTTTTGCGCCCACCCCCCCCCTTTTTTTTTTTATTTGTTATTTTTTTCTTATTACTTGTTTTTTAATCTTACTATCTTTTGCTTTTTATCATTTTTATTATTATGTTTTACTTATTTTTTCATAATTTGTTTTTATTTTATAATGTTTTATCAATTTTTTTTTAAATTAATCAGGGGGTTATGGGGGAGTGGGGATTGCAGGCGTGAACTTCCTGGCGGGGGGGGCGCACAGGGTGCGGGTCGCCAGACATCTCACCTCATCAAAAGGATCCCTGCCGCTGCTCTGCTCTTCATACCGGCGCTTATCGCATCTCTTTGCGCTCCCTCTCTCTCCTCCTGTCCGCTCTGAAGCTGCAGAGAGGGAGCGCAAAGAGATGTGATCGCTGCCGCCGTGGCGACCGTCTCAAAGGGGCGACCTTCGAGTTGCATCTTTCCGCCCCCCACAGCGGCGCCCTCAGGCAGATGCTTGACCTGCCTAAATGGTAGCGCCGGCCCTGGTCACAAGTCGATTGATTGTACAGTATTTGCGGTTGTACACTGCCCATCAACCTTACGAATATCGGAAGAAAATGCGATCGCATATGAAAATCGGCCGATATTCGTAAGGTGTATGGGCAGCTTAACATGGGGTGGGTTCTGTAGTCCTAAAACACTTCCTGATAACATTGAGATAACAATGAAGAGTGCAAAGGACAGCACTGGATTTCTGGCAGGATCGACGGGCATTTCCTTGCACTTATGGATATATGATATATAGATAGATTTTACACTAATGGATACAACTGTAACAAAACACTTTCAACATTTAGCAGACCAAAAGGAAGCAAATAGGAGAAGTTCATTCTTAGGATTTACATAAACCTGAAATGTTAGCTGACTTTACAGATTTCAGCACAGTTGCTGTGTTCTCTGGATTTGCCTCACAGATTTGAATTGCTGTTCTGCAAGTTTGTAAAATAATTAATTTCCTTTTTTTTTCTTCTCTTCCTGCATATTACTTTTCTCTCATGAAACCCTTCACGCTATTATACTGTTGCTATTAAATATGCATAGAATCCAGTGTGCATATCTTGCCAGTATTTCATCTGAGTGCCTTGTGCGAGCTTTTAACATAAAAGTAAAATGATTACCTCTAATTATATGAAATCACAACCCTGCCATCACTAGACTATATGACTGGCAGATGCCATTTATGTTCCAGAACGAGTATAATCAAGGGTTTAGTGTAAAGGGAAAGGGAAAGGGAGTGCTGAAGATTTCCTGCAAAGAATAAAGTGAACCTGTGCTTTGGATGTGCAATGAACGGCCACCCCTGTTTCTCCCACGTATACTTCCCCCAAGGAGGAATAGTGCACCATTGTTCATGTCATTGGAATGGATAGTAACCCAATTTCCTTCACTTTCCTTCTTTCCTCCATTTTGCAATAGGGTGAGGAGAAGAAGCCCTGTGTAAACTCCAAGTGGCTCTGATTGGAGTTTACACAGGGCTGGGAACTATCTCTCCGCCTCAAAAGACAGCACTGGCGTATGGTGATTTGTCACTCAAATACACAGCACTGCATTGTGAGAGGAAGGGAAGGGGGCAGCAAACTCCCCCATATCAGGAAGTACATATCCTGCATGGGAAAAGTACAAGTTCACCTTAAAAAGACTCTATTATGTCTCTAAAGCCAGGGTCCTGAAACCTTCTAAACAAGGGGCCAGTTCACTGTCCTTCAGATCTAAGAGTGACCGAACTGTAGTCAGTAGGAGTAGAAAATGCCCCGGGGGGCATCAGTAGGAAAAACAATTCCCAAGGATTGGTCAACAGTGGGAGTAAAAAACGACCTAGTGCCTGTGGTAAATGGAAGAAGGAATAATCCCTCATAACTGGTTTCAGTGGAAGGACTATTGCCCCGTCATTGCCATCCATTGGAGGAATAGTGCACCATTGTTAATGTCAGTGGAATGGATAGTGACCCATTGCTGGCATTACTGGGAGGAATAATGCTTCATCATTGGTGTCAGTGGAAGGAATAATTCCCCATTGCTTGTGTCAGTGGGAGCAAATTTCGCCTCAAAGGCCACATAAAGGCAAGCAAAGGGCCGCATTTTGGAGACCACTGCTCTAAAGCCATAAGAATGGCAGCTCCTTGTAAGAGAAGAGGTAGTTCTACCTCCCCTCAGTTCCAGTGCTGCCCCTTCATCAGTGTCTTCAGCATTCAACACTTCAGGTAATGTTGGATGCATGTATTCCCCGGCGCATTACGTAATTCCTTTTTCTGACCCCCTACCCAGGCATGTTGAAAGCCGAAGAGAGTGATGGCGTGTGCACTAAAAAAAAAAGGAAAGATAGAAAAAGATAAAAGTTTTTCTTTTGTAATCTGTCATTTTGTTAGAAGAATACCTGGCATGAGGGTCCTTGGTCTGTTGCTACCTGTTATGGGGTCTTTATTGTCTCCAAACTGTGCCCTCTGCATTGTCACCCTGTCACAGAGGCCCCTTATAGAGACTACAACCAGCTGTACTGACACAATAAAAAAGCAGATCCAAAGCAATGATGTGTGGCTGATGCTGTAGCAAGTGCATACAGACATGAAGTGGCTAAAAGAGGCTGGAGGAGATCAGCAGCACTGACATACAAAAAGGAGTCAAACAAGGTAAACATAGTATCTTAAACTAGTATTAAACTCTCTCTTTTAACCTTTTTTTCAATAATGAATCCAGATCAAACAAATATACATTGCACAACAACGTATTTCTTTACATTTCTTCACATACACCTAAAGTCATCATGTGTCTGAACATCTGGCTACAACTCTCTCAGCTCGGCTTCCCTGAACTTCTTGTCCAGTACAAGATCACAAAGGGACAGAGCAATCTCCAGCAGCTCTCCCTCTACTAACTTGGAACAGAGAAGAGGGGTAAGCAAGGAGAGCAGGGAGTGTCTTGCCTTGCTGTGCCTCTGTATTTATGGAGACACACACAGCTTACTAGCACACACAAGCAGTGGCGTCACAAGGGGGGTGCGGGGGCTGCGGCCCACACCCGGGTGAAACCATTGGAGGGGTGACACCAAAATGACTGGCAGCCATTTTGGTGTCACCCCCTCTTAAAAGTCGGGCACTCGGTCATGGACCGAGAGCCCGACAGTATCAAAAGAGAGGAGGGGACCGGGCGGCATACCTCATCCCGCCTGGTGAACGTCCCCTCCCCTCTCTGCCAACGTCCATCACCAAGATGGCCGCCAGCAGGCGTCAATTAGATGACGGGGCACGTGCGATAACGTCATCGCGTACGCGCGTGGTGATGTCAACTGCATGCACGATGATGTCATGGCAGGGTGTCACCCGGTCTCCGCTCCAAGTGACTCGTGGCCTCGGGACGCCCCTGCACACAAGGGTGGCTCTAATAGGACCCTGCAAGGAGTCTAAAACAGGATATCAGGGCCAGTGCTCAGGGGACCAGATGATTCTGCAGGAAGCTAAAACTTATAAACATCAAGAAGCAGCGTCCATTGTAAGTGATTTCATCAGCATTTGAAAAAGACAAAACCTTTTGACTTGAATATCACTATAAGAAAGGCAATGGCAATTGTTTATGATATACAATACTGTAGCAATCTGCATTGCACCCAGTTAGGGGTTAGATTTACTTTAACCGGTTATATATAGTGATTTTTTACAGCTACACAGTTCTGAAAATATCATTATTATTTATAAGGGCGCGGGTCAGTTCTGGCGCTTCATGCATGCTGGCCAGTAAGGTATTTCACCTCTTTGGTAGCTAAACTTTTTCTGTAACTCATTCTCTTTTATTCCCTTAATTGTAGAAGTTAATAAAAAATGATGCTTTAAAAATACAAGCGGATCAAACTCTGAACAAAGTGTTCTAAACATATAATTAATTTAGCGGACTGTTTTGGCGCTGTGCTGCGTCCACTCTATAAATGGTTCCACTTAATTATCACACAAGTGTCCCTCAACAATAAGTTTACGTCTCCGAGATTATTTCCGAGATCTGTGACGGATATATCGTAAAAGCCCGTTAATTTAAAAAAAGAATAATGGAGACAAACAGAAGCTGTGATTTAGCACCATTAATTAGGATTACTGTGACTTTTTATCTCTATGGAACCACTGAAGCATTTTTAAGATCCCGTCTACTCTTAAGTGCACCACATGGAGATTGCAGCGTGCCAATTAAGTTTAGGGTTCAGCTGCATGAAAGATGTTTAAAGGAAAACTACAGCCTTTTAAGTGACAATAAATTCAGGAGTTAAATCTTAAAAATACATCCAAGTGCCTTAACTATTAGGCCTCATTCACACTAGAAACGGCCGGCACGTACAGCTCCGTGCTGCATGCACGGCCGTATCAGGCAGCTCCCGGGAAGGACAGGGGCTGCGTGTGATAAGTACGTAGCCCCTGTCCTTCTCTATGGGAGTATGCAGCTGTACGCCACCCTGCGCTTACCTTAAGTGCAGGTTTGTACGGGTGCGGTGTGCCGGCTCGGACGCAGACAGGATCCATCCTGTCAGCGTACGAGTACAGACACCCACACGGACGTGCAAGGCGGGTGAGTGTAGGTCGGCGTACGGCAGCATAGTCCCATAGAGAAGGACGGGGGCTGCGTACTAATCACACGCAGCACCTGTCCTTCCCGGGAGCTGAACAATACAAGCGTGCACGCAGCACAGAGCAGTATGTTTCTGGCCGTGTGAATGAGGGCTTACCAGAAATGTCTCTTATTTGTGTATCACTCGGCTGTAGATCCTCCAATCATCTCTGAGTTGGTGCTGACACTGTCCTTCCTTCTGGAGGGTGGCACACTCCCTGTGTGTTGTAAAGTAGTCACCGCTAGTGATGGGCTCGGGCGTGTTCGCAGCTCCACGCGCCGAGCCCGCCAGGAAGCTGACAGCGCCAATCACAAGCACTGAGACATATCCCGATCTCTGCAGCTGCAGACCAGGATAATGTCTCAGTGCCTGTGATTGGCGCTGCGGCGCTATCTGCTTCCTGGCGGGCACGGCACGTGGAGCTGCGAACACGCCAGAGCCCATCACTAGTCACCACTCCAAGTTCGCTCCTGAGATGGACCTCAGTCTCACGTTTAGTTTACTAATTTGTTTCGAATTGTCGCCCATCAGGGGAGCAAGCTTGGAGCTGTGGCTCTGTTCTTCATTAACAGATTTAATAACATTCTGAAAACGTTAAAAAGCAGCCTGCTGGTTTCAGCTATCCATAGACCACTGACACCTGAAGCCAGCAGGTTTTTTTGTAAGCAACCATGATTGGCTGTCATGGTGGTTAGATGATTGGGTCCAAGCTGATTGGTTCCTGAACTTTAGTACAAAATGGGAAGCTGAACTAGGAGCATGCAAAAGTTTACTGACCTATTTCTAAAATGGAACCCGGTATAACTTTCCGTCAGCACAGGGCTCTATGTCTGAGAATGTTAAGCTGCAGAATGTGTTGAAGTTTTAAAAATCTTGTTTTTCTGTAAAAAAATAAATAAAAAAAAAGATTATATATGTAAAGACTAGTGATGGGCACGGGCTTGTTTGCAGCTCCAAGTGCCGAGCCCGCCAGGAAGCTGACAGTGAGCAGCGCCAATCACAGGTACTAAGACATGTTCCCGGTCCGCAGCTGCAGAGATCGGGAGATGCCTCAGTGCCTGTGATTGGCACTGCGCTCTGTCAGCTTCCTGGCGGGCTCGGCATGTGGAGCTGCGAAAACTAGTAAAGACGTGTAAAAACATATTATATATGTACATAGGGGCAGCCATGTTTGCTTATACGTAGTTAATTTGTCCAAATTAGTAGTGGTGCTTCACTGCTATGGGTCAAATGACCAGGTTGAAAACAAGAGTCACAGAAGTTATCTGGATTATTCCCTATAGTCCTTATTAAACCTTCTCTAAGAGAAATATAGAGCCTCCTATTGCTAAACTGCTTCTGAAAATGCTAGATGCCTGGCCACCACAATGAGCATATGATTACTTTGACCTGGAACTAGCAACTGAAGTCACAGCTCCTGTTGAGCAAACAATGCTCATTGTCTAGCTGCCTCTGGCGACAATATTCAGAATGCATAATCTGCATAGTAAATCAGAATATAATGAAGCCATAGGATCAGCAGGATAGCCAGACAACTAGCAATTTTAGAAGAAGAGGTCAAAAAGGGCCATCTCCATATGTCACTCATAGCAGGTTTTACTTGAAGCAGGATTTCTACACCCAATCTATTATATACAGATTGCTGCGGCTTCTAATGCACATTGTGAGAAGCTCACAGTGTGCAGTGAAACAATTTCAGTACAAGGAAGGAGCCTGTACATCTGTGCTAGACCTTCCTATCAAGACCTATTAAGACCTTCCTATCGGGGTCTATCAAGACCTTCCTATCAAGACCTATCAAGACATTCCTATCAAGACTTATTAAGACCTTCCTATCAAGACCTATCAAGACTTTCCTATCAAGACCTATTAAGACCTTCCTATCAAGACCTATTAAGACCTTCCTGTCAGGATCTATCAAGACATTCCTATCAAGACCTATCAAGACATTCCTATCAAGACCTATCAAAACATTTCTATCAAGACCTTCCTATCAAGACCTATTGAGACCTTACTATCAAGACCTATCAAGACATTTCTATCAAGACCTATTAAGACCTTCCTATAAAGACCTTTCTATCAAGACCTTTCTATCAAGACCTATCAAGACCTTCCTATCAGGATCTATCAAGACTTTCCTATCAGGATCTATCAAGACCTTCCTATTAGGACCTATCAAGACATTCCTATCAAGACCTATTAAGACCTTCCTATCAAGACCTATCAAGACCTTCCTATCAAGACCTTCCTATCAAGACCTTCCTATCAAGACCTATTAAGACCTTCCTATCAAGACCTTACTATCAAGCCCCCAATATCCCGTTTGGATGGTCTGGCTGTTTAATGACTGGACATGCTAAGGACTTTCCTCCTACTCCCCTGTACAGCATTATCCCTGCTATTAAATGATTGATCACCTTCAAATAATGAAGTACTATTGACCACTATGGGGTCATGTATGTGTGCTATACTCTCTGTGATTTCCATCTGTAACACACACCTGCACTGACAGTTCAGGGACAATTGATGGTGCACATATCTGCTATCAGTGTACTCTAGTCAGATTAGTGGAAGATTAATTCAGATGGACCCGGGTGTGATGTAAGCCTGAATCTTTTGCTTCATTCCTGACAGCGTTCTGTGTGAGTTCAGCGGGAAACTATTACACAGCAAGGAAAGATATTGAGAAATGCCAATAAAGCTCCCTCTGCTTTTCTTGAGATTACGGCTTTGATTGCATTTGCCAAACATTACCCGAGGCCCTTTTAATTCAATTGAGGAAATTGTTTAGTAAACTCCAGCCATGCTCATAACAAATAAAGTAAATTATGTAATTCTACAACAAGTTATAAAATAATGGACTATTTGCAGCCTTGAATAATAGTGGCCGTAGTACTGCTTATTACGCACTTTTAATTATTTATGACATCGTTACCGTGCATTAGGACGGTTGTTCACAAACATACTATTTCTTCAAATGTTACAGTTTTAAAACTGCCTTATAAAAGCTAAATTATGTAAGTATACCGCTGAATAGTGCTCTCAAAGTGCCAGCACCATTTGTTAAAGCTGAGCTCTGGCTATAAATATTTATATATACTTATACTGGTCCAGCTTGACCCAATGTAAGTATACATATTTTATATCTGGTAGGGCCACAGGGATCCTATAAAACACTATAGTAGTCGGCGCTACTGCAGTGCTTTGCAACCATCCTCCAGGTCCTGTACTGCCGCTGTGCTGAGCAACTTCCCCTCTGCTGTGAAAACACAAGGGGCGCTCACTTGGCACTGTGGCCATTCAGAAAATGCCTAGTATTCATTGAGACAGACACTGAATGGTTTCTGAATGGCTGCTGTGCCAAGCGAGTGGCCACCTGTGTTTTCACAGCAGAATGGATCCTGCCAGTGAAGTCCACCTAATGCAGCTTCCTGTGGCGACAATGCTGCACTGCTTCTGAATTTAGAGCAGAGTTGCCACTCTCATGTAGGGTGTGCCTGCTTGCACTACAGTGGGATGAAATTTTTTTTTGCGGGGGTGTGGCATTGTCGCTGCTCATTCGCAAACCTGTCAATCAGCATCTAACCGCACTTAGTCTGGCCGACTGATTTTTAGGTCGACAGCACTACCTCTGTTGCCGAAGCCCTCCCACTGTGAGCTGCAGTGTCTGAGAGAGGGGGGTGTGAGACACAACTAAAGGAGGATTTGGTTCAGTGAGGGAAGTTTAGGGATAATTCCGGTTTACCAGCAAATATGGAAAAAACCCCCCCTTTATACTGCAAGGCCATGCACGGTGTATGGAACGTACACTGGCTGTAGTGAGGGAAAAGATGGTTCCCCCAAATGTATGACTACTGGGGGGAGCCAGAGGGGCCCAATTTGTAGGGTTAATTTCAGCTTCCCACATTTCCTGGGAAACTAGAATTACCCTTTGAAGTTTTCTTTACTTTATGACGCTTGTGCATCACATGGTATCTGGATTTGGCACTTATTTAGACTGTTATACTGGAGTCTTTTGTTGTACTTCAAGATAACTGGAATGTCAATTGTGATCCAGGTCTTTTTGTCCAACATCAGTTCCTGACCTTAAAGTTTCTTTTTTTTATATGTTAAATGGGTTTCCTACAGACACGATCCAACATCGTGCAGAGAGCCTTCCCGGAGGAGTAGAGGCTGTTATGGCCAAAACGTGGAGGCCAACTCCATATTAATGCTCATAGTTTTGGCGCAACGTAACCTAATATTACATCGTAAAACAGCCAAACCTTCTTTGAAAGAAACAACAACCATGTTTTCCGGAAATAAGACACTGTCTTTTTGGCTCAAAAAAACACACTAGGTCTTATTTTCGGGGTAGGTCTTATTTTTTTCAAATGTACAACAATCCACACTTATTACACATGTACAACAATCTACATGTATTTATGTACAAAAATGTACCATACATTTATTCAAATACAATCATGTCATCTTCTTCTAGAACATCATCATAACTCTCCAAATCCTGAATTCTGGCCTGATTTTCTTGTGACTCCATTTCCTGTAGAACCATTGACCCCGATCTTTCATGTCTGGCAATAGAGCTCTCCTTGAATGAACATTTCTTGTCCAAGTAGCCTGCTTTTAGTGCATTGGCACCGCAGGTGTCAGTGATTTTATCCCATGCCATACCATTTTATACCATAACACCATACCATAATACCGGTCGAAGACTTTCAAGACAGGAGTGAGTGGCAGAATAGGAAGAATAGGGTGATCAGGGCAATCAGGGGTGCTGTACCTTTCCAAAAGCAATTTAGTAACCAATCGCTGTCCAGAATAACTGAAGCGCACTTTCACTATCGATTCCTCACAGGCGGAGTGCATTTGGTATCAATGTGCCTGTGACAAGAGCCGGCACTATAGAGGAAGCATCGGCTTATGCCACTCTGCTCCCCCTGCTACCACCTTGCTTCCTCTAGCGCTGGCTTCGTTGGCCCCGCTGATTCTATGCCACCTCTTCTGAGGCTCTTCAAGTTCCCCCTTATGCTACCACCAGCCCTCGGAATGGGCACAACTAGGTCTTATTTTCGGGCTTGGTCTTATATTTTAGCAATTCCCAAAAATAGTACTAGGTATTTATGAAGATACAATGCCTCCAGCAGTCCGTAATGCTAATATAAAATGGGTTATATTTTGCTATCCTAATGTCTCTGCCATTAGAAGAGATGTTTGGACCTTGTTCTTTCTTAAGCTTTTTTCAGTATCTAAAGTACCACAACCCTTTTACCAACATATTACATTGACTTCCTCCCATGTCACTCATCCATCCATCTTCACCATCGCGTCATTTTCTCTCTTCATCATTTCTGCCCCTCACTCAGTGCCATATATATATATATATATATATATGTATATTCTATATTTGTGCTGATATCATTTGTTCTCATCTGTCACTCAATGTCACTCAAGTGCCCATTGCCGCATGGCTTTGTCAGTTAGAATTCCAATATTCATCCCTATTCATGTGAGCATTTCATTACTCTGCTCCCATAACTGACCCCGTTATGCCGATCTCATGACTGACTTCATTTTCCCTTTCCTCTCCTTGTCTTCATATCTGCTTTTTCCATCATTTGAAAACATTTGTATTCCATTGATTCACATCCCAACCCAAGCGAGGTTCATATACCATAAAGCAGAATCGGTAGATGGGTCTCTGTTATATTTTATTTATCGGAAGGGAGTGCAAAGCCTAAGATTAGGAAATGCTTGTGTTGTCATATGTGTTCGAACAATAAAGTGTATGCATTCAAAGGGTCATCATCACCAATCAAGGGGCCCCTTACTACATGGACTATGAGAAATAAAATTAAACTTTTTATTTTTAAAATGTTTATAAATTGGGATTCCTCAATATGAAGAGGTAAAGCCCTACATTGGGCATTTTTAAATAGACCTTCAGCAGGGGTTTTGTAATACATACCTCCTCCTCAGCACTGCCCCCCACCCCCCTTCTTTCTGACACTAGATGTCCTCGGTCTTCATTTTTAAAAGAAGTCCAGCATCATTTAACCCTGAAGAACGAGGACATACTGTGAGTTCAGGGCATCATCAACCTGTCCCATGAAGAGGCATCACCACAGTGCCCTGCACTCACAATGGGATGATGCAGAGGCTCTGCGGTTCTGAGATTTGCCATGACTCCTTCTAAATCAGACCAATATCTATGCATTCAGTAAAGCTCACGACTGAAGAGGGTTACTGCTTTAGGTCTGACTCAACTGGGGAGTGTCGAACCTCTGCAGAGAGACTTCTGCTTCCGCACAAAGAGCAAGGGTCCTTTTTCTTACAGCATGATGATAGGGGGCAGGCTTTTCTGCTCTGTGCTGCTGCTGCTTTCCAAACAAAATGAACTATAAGACGTTGCACACCTTTGGTTTTGATGCACATTGAATTTATGAAGCTGATTTAAACTGAACGCTCCGTTGAGTTTTAACTTCCTGAAGAAGCTAATGTATATTTCTACACCACGGATCACAATTAGATTCCAAGACATGTTTGAATCTGTCTGGTGTGAGCTCTAAAAAAGCTGTTAGTACTGTAAATTTTTCCCATCAGCCTTGCTGCATGAGAGGCAGCAGGAATTGTGTTCCAGCATCAACAGCAGCCTTGTTCCAGGAACACCAGATTACAGCTAAAGAGAAAGTGGATTGGTGCAGCTAGGGCTGTCCCTATAGTGAGGCAGGTGGGCGGCCAGAGCATCCCGGGGTGCTAAGAGCCGTGTGATAACGCGGTTATCACACGGTTTTTTAAAACAAAAAAAAAGTGCGACAAACGCACAAAAACCGCCCAGTCACCTAGGTGTGAAGCAGGCCTTATACCGAATGTTTGGTTGTATTACTTCTGTCCGGAGTTCTTGAGAGGAGTTGTCTTTTACATAGGCTACTTAGAACAGGACTTGATAACCTTGTATACAAACTAATGTACTCCTGTAATGGATACAATGTCTCCCAGCTGTACAATTTGTAACAACTTATAAAACAGCACACTTCAGGCTCTTCCCGACAGAAAACAAAAACAATTATATAAAAATGAGTTCATTGTATTGAAACCTCCGGGGATGCATTGCTGCGGACAAGTTTGTGAAGAGGAGCTGAAATCAATAGAAACATCAACTATAATAGAATGATTTTATCGGCAAACCCAGCAAATAAGAAGAAATACATTGTATGACGGTTTTGCTGATCTGAGGTTTAAAGGAGAACTACATGCAGGATATAAACCTCTAGTCCACGAATGGTCTTTCATACAATAATAGATCAGTCGATGGAAACCCAACAATTTTTTTTTACTGTACTCCTGGCCGAATTTCCTCGAAACTTTTTTCAAATCGTACGAAAATCGATGGATTAGTGGCGTTATCGTACAAAAAAAATACACTGCTCATGTGCAAAGGAAAATCCGCTGTGTCTATTAACGAAATTCGGTGAGTTAGTATTGCTAACGAACGGTTTTTCGCAATCGACATTGGTCTGTGCATGATGGGGTATTCGAGCTAAAAACTAACAAGGGTTCGATGACGGCACAAAAAAAAAGTTGTATGGCCAGTTTTAGGTTGTGAGCTGCAGAGAACAAATGTTACTGACAGCTGGCTGGGCTTGTGCCAGGGGCGTCCCGAAACCGGGTGACACCCTGCCGTGACGTCATTGCGAATTTGCGTGACATCGCCATGCTTGTGCGTGATTACATCATCGTCTTAGTGACGGCTGTCGGTGGCCATCTTGGTGATGGACGCTGGCAGAGAGAGGAGGGGGCTTTCACCCGGCGGGATGAGGTATGCTGCCGGGTCCCCTCCTCTCTCCTGACACTGGCGGGCTCTTGGTCCATTACCGAGTGCCTGACTTTTCAGAGGGGGGTGACACCAAAATGACTGTCAGTCATTTTGGTGTCACCCCTCCAATGGTGGCACCCCCCGCACCCCTTGTGACGCCACTGGCTTGTGCTGAATTGCAGCTGTGTGTTGATGGAGGAATGGTGGGAGGGTTTCTGGAGTAAATGTATCTGCATTTTGTGTAATGGCTAGGAGGAGGCATGACTACACAGTGACAGTGAAACTATGAAAGTCGCAATGCAATGCACAGCGCACTGCAGCACATGTCAAAGTTTGGCAAGATTTGTGGGGTGCCATTTAGAATGAATGACACTGTATCCCACCAAGATATTTAACGTTCATTGCCACGTGTTACCGCAACGCCATGGTACAAACAGGGCCTGCGCTCACCTGAAAGGATTGTTTCATAACATTTGTTATTCAACAAATCTTTTTGTTCTTCATACCTGATCAGAACATTATGCTTAGCCTGAGTACCTCAGAGGCGTACTATCTAATATATCCTCTGATATCTGTGAGTCATTATGTCGCTTCCAAATGATCAGGGAATGCGAGTCTCTTAGAGCCTCATTAACTTGTATTTACAGACAAAACCAATAAGAGGCCTGACATCGACTAAACCAACAAGCAGCTCATAACGGAAAAGGAAAGGAAAGAAACAGATGGACCTGAGAGAATTGTAGACGCATCACAGATAGAGACGGCTCATATGTAAATAGCAAAAAAATGATATAAGGATAAAAAAGATAATCACTCGCTGGCTGTGAGATTCCCTTTATTATTCGCCAACGTCTATTTTCCACTGAAGAGGTCAGAGATAATTGTGTGTATAATTAAAATAATTTGTCATAAGTAAAGCTCCATCACAGTGCTCTTATTTTTGTATCCATGTTACCTGTGCCGAATAGCATTAGTGGAAATGTAATAGTCTTTTGGGTTAGGTGATCTCAGCACTGCTGTGTGTCTGAACATTGGAGATAACTATTAAGGAAAACCTGTACTGAGAGAAATATGGAAATATTTATATTAATATTAATAAGAATAATACTATTATTATTACTATTATTAACCACTTGCTGTCCAGCGCAGTTTCTTCCCCAAACAGTGATATATTTTCTAAAAGCAGAGGCCCTGTAGAATACAAAACGCAAAAAACTTCAATACCAAAAATTTCCCATAGGAACACTTTAAACCCTTGGTTCTCAACTAGTGGGTCGTGATCCAAAAGTGAGTTGCAACCCCATTTTCAGTGGGTCACCGCGTGCCTTCCACTGCGCTAGGTGAGAGGCTCCTCAGCATCCGCCTAGCGCAGCACTTTCAGTTTTTGTGCTGAGAATCCATTCAAAATATGCTGCCCGGCACCGAATGTCAGCTTGAGGTGGGGTGGACTGGGGTTATGGCCAAAAGGGAGCTCCATCCATATGCGCATTGCTTGCAGCTCCCTCATGTGCCCTGTAGAGGTGCCTGGACCAGAGTGACGTCACATTCTGGCTCCTGGCACCTCTTCAGTATGCACAAGGGAGCTGTACAAGCAATGCACATATCGCTGGAGCCTTGTCACAGCACAGCAACCCACACTGGACAGCAGGCTGAGGATCCACTCCAGTTGATGGCCTGTTTACACTAGTACAGTGCTTTAATCATGCATTCTGGTGCGGGAGGTGCATTGCGTTGTCATTCATTTGGATGGCACCCCAAATGCACCTTCTGCCCACATTTTGATCACCTGCACAGGAACACACGGTACCACAATCCCGTGTGTTCCAGTGTGGTGCGACTTGGGTCATGACTTAATGACCAAGGACAAATGTGGGTCCTGAGGTTATGCAGATTGAGAACCACTGCTTTAAACGCTTTTACCGCTCATCAGTTTAGTGCTAACAGTGATTGATGGCACTAGAATTATTGTTCTCACTTCCACGTTCGCGGCAATATGTAACATGTGTAGCGTCATTATCGTTTTCGCACATAGGTGCACCAGTGTATGTTTGCGTGTGTATGTGCGTGCACGTGGGGGGTGAAGGGCTTTAAAAGAAATGTCACTGGTTGCTAGGAGCTCGGTGGGACGCCAGCCAGAGCATCCTAGTTTGCTTAGAGGTGGGCAGGGAGATGCAGAGCTCTAACACATCTCCCAGCTCGGCTCTTAGCGGCATCACTCTCCACCAGCACCCCCTCCTCCCACTAATTGTGCACCATCCAGCACCTCCAAACCCCTCCCCCCCATCCTCAGGTGGCAAAAAGGCTAGGAACACCCCTAGCTGTCTGGCTAGAAAAGAAAGTATGTTAGTAATATAAAACACCCAACTTCATCTTTACAACATAGGAGGGATGTGTCCTGTAGTTCAAATAATGTAGCTGGGAAGGCTGATAACATTGTTTGAAATTTCATTTCAGTGCACAGGTAGTAACAAGGACACTGGATGTCTGGCAGAATCACCGGCTATTTTTCTGTATATGATGAACATGTTCTTAGACTGAAAAAAGAAAACTAATACAGCCACCACATCTAAGGACTGTTAAGTTGGACTATGTAACATTATTGTTTTTAGGTTTAGACATAAAGAAAAAGGTGGAGATTCCCTTTAATCATGGATATGTTCTGGTGGGTTTCAGTGGGGAATGACCAAAGCTGTTATTGAGCCACTGTTTTATTGTGATCACTTGTCGGATAGGAGTAGCCGTAATAATTGGATCATTCTTCAAGCTGACATATATTGATTGCTGGACGTTCAGGAATATGACCCTTTGCAAAATAAGTAGAATAAAATACCTTGGAATATGGTGTTCTGAGTTGAGGATTACATTGCATCAGTCTCCTGAGGGTCATTCTGTATATATTTTAAATATGGATCTGTATTGTGTTGCTGTTATTGTTATGAAATGTGGCTGGGTTATCTCGTTTTGCCGTACAGGGTACAATGTTATATTGATATTGCCTTGACAACGGAACTTACATTGAATAATAGATGTGGAAAGGATGGGTACAACATTAACTAGAGATGAATGGAGTTCTTAAAATCCAATCCACCGGCAATTTCAACATGTCACCACCCAACGTCTTTTTTTGTGGCATAGATATTAGTTACAGTAGGCAGATCTGGTCTGTGTGTGTTTTAATAGAATGTGTATGTATATATTAGGGATGCATCAATACCGTTTTTTTGGTATCGAGTACAAGTACCAATAGTTTCTTTGCCCTGATTATCAGGGCGCAGGGCAGCGGATCATTACCCGTTGCACGGTGTCCTGATTGCCTAAGCTGTCTTCTATCGAAAGAACATCGACTTCACTACCCGAGGCTGCCCGGCTTCCTGACCAATCAGGAAGTCGGGTGGTGGGTCATGACCCGCCTACCGGCTTCCTGATTAGTTAGGAAAGTTCTGATGAAAAGGTTTGAAGAAAATCACCATGCAAGTTCACTGCAGTTATCTAAAGAAGTAGAAAGCCAAACTGGGGTGATTGTTTCCCGTGACACAATACGGCATACACAGCAGAGGAATGGCATGCATGGGTGTCGTCCACGAAGGAAGCCTCTCCTAAAGCCCATGCACAAAAAAGCCCGCCAACAGTTTGCCAGGGCCCATGCCGGAAAAGAAGAAGACTACTGGGACTCTGTACACTGGAGCGATGAGACCAAGATCAATGTTTTTGGAACTGATGGCTTCAAAACTGTATGGCGTCGCAAAGTTGAGGAGTACAAAGAAAAATGCATTGTGCCTACAGTGAAACATGGTGGTGGCAGTGTCCATCTGTGGGGCTGCATGAGTGCTGCTGGTGTTGGGGAACTGCATTTCATTGATGGTATCATGAATTCACAGATGTACTGCTCTGTATTGAAAGAGCAGATGCTACCATCACTCTATGCCCTTGGTTGTCGTGCACTTTTCCAACATGGCAATGATCCAAAACACACACCTAAGGCCGCTGGTGCATTTCTGAAGAAGAACAGGGTGAAAGTGATTCAGTGGTCAAGCGTGTCTCCTGATCTTAACCCAATCAAACACCAATGCGGAATTCTGAAGAGACAAGTTGAGCATCATTCTGCATCCAGCATCCAGGCTCTGAAAGAGGTCGTTTTTGAAGAATGGAAAAAGATAGATGTTGCAATATGTCGCCAACTAGTTCATTCCATGCCTAGAAGACTTGGTGCTGTCCTTACAAATCATGGCGGTCACACAAAATACTAGATGTTGTAGCTTTTGTTGTGGGGTGTATTCAGTTATATTTGTAAAGGAGAACTATGGGGTTAAGGCTTTTCCCCATAGTTCTCCTTAGGGTGGCGGGAGGACACAAACTAGCGTGCTCCCGTCACCCTAAGCTCAGTATACCGCGAGCAGTAGCTTGCGGTATACTGAGACGCCGCAGCTGAAGCGGATCCCGACAATTATGTCTGGATCCGCCCAGCTGCGTGGGTGACAGCTGGCTCTGCCTATCTAGAGGCAGAGCCAGCTGTAACCGCCCCCTCCCCTGTCCGTGTATGGTGGACATCGAGCATGCAAGCTCCAAAGCAGTATCGTGGTAGGACAGAAAGCAGCTCTTGGGCCAAAAAGCTTTCTATATTTCAGTTTTGTTAACTTCAATTGATGACACATGAATTACACAGATTCTCTGGCTGATTAAACACAGGTAAAGGTGCCCATACACTGCACGATTCTCGTACGAGAATCGTGGGAAATTCCGCGATCGTGCGAGAATTGTGCAGTGTGAATGAAGACGTGCGATCGTTTCTACTGTACGGTCGCACGTCTTTTGTCTAAGGAGCATGCTAGAAAACCAGCCGAAAATCTTACGATTTTCGGCTGGTTTGAATGATGCTTGGGAGACAAATGTCGACCGGGCCGGTGTGCGCATGCGCACACTGCCCATTCAGCATTGCAGTCATCGTAAGCCAGCCCCTCAGGGGGGTGGGCATGCGATGATCGCAAGTACGATCTGCCTGTGCAAGATGGGCAGAATGTACGTTTTTTAAATTACTTTACAACCATCGCAAGACTAAGGTCTTGCGATGGTTATAAAGTGTATGGCCACCTTTAGACGCTGAGAGAATCTGCTAACCATGAAACCTGTACAACTTTGATATCTCAGTATTTAAAAGGATCAGCTGGCAACCCTGCCTTAAAGTTTATCTCTAGACAAACAGCAAAATACATGGATGCAATTGATAAATAAAAGCATTTTTACCTGCCAAAGGATTTGTATTTGTATGCAGTCCAGAAAATTGCACAGTCCTACCAAGCAACTGAGCCAAGTCGGTGTCTTCACTTTGCTCTACTGCACTTAAGCTAAACAGAAAGGTTAACTCTTTGCTCCAAGTCTATGATATAGCAGCGAAGCAGAAGCTTCTCCCCCCTCTGTACAATCTGCTCTCTCTTCTTGTTTGCCCCCTCATGTTCATTATCAGCCCATATACAATCAGGTCACCTGAATGGCTTCATGTGTTGGCCACCCCCAAATCTGGTGATGATGGATGATGATGCATGGTAAATGATGATGATGGATGATGATAAGTGATGATGATGCATGGTAAATGATGATGATGGATGATGATGATGCATAGTAAATGATGATGATGAATGATGATAATGATGAAGAAAACTGAAATTGAACTCTTTCACATTTCCATTAGCAGCACCATCAGCATCTTGTTTATATTATATATTAATATATGTATATATTAAAAGTGGAAATGTCATTTGTGCCTAAGCAGTACCCAGAAAACTCTACCTTTTGTTTGCAATTTCTTCTGAAAAAGAACAGTGAACTGGTATGTGAGTGTGCCTGGGTACTCCTGTGCCCACAGCCTCGTAGTTGTATAATTGCAGTTCGAGAAGTGCAGAACGAGGCATGGTAAGCCATTATGGAAGGAAAGATCAGCAGCAGGGGGAGCAGAAGTAACACTGATGACTAGAAGTTTGACCTCCGCCTGCCTATTTTTTGGCACATCTTCGAAAGTTTGTAGTGTTAGAACTCCCTGAGGCCAGGATCACACCTGGGCGATCCTGGGATGTGCGTTCTGGGATCGCGCGTTTGTGCGTGATCGCACACAGCAGTTGCCGCGCAGCCCCATTTATTTCAATCATGTTATCTGCATGGCAATCGCTGGAAAAAGGTACTTTATTTTAGCCGCATTTGTGCGCAATTGCAAGGGCGGAATCACTTCGGGAAACCATGCGATCTGCCTGCTGCAACTGCGGTGCCATTAGAAAAGAATGGCACTGCCAGCGCGAACAGTGGTGGTGTGCCATTCCGTGACCGTGCAGCCATCTGTGCGGTTTCATGCACGATTGTCGCGCGGCCATGGATCGCCTAAGTGTGGACCTGGCCTCAAAGGTGAAAGGATTAAAAAGAACATGCATAGCTCCTGCCTAGCATAGCTCCTTGTAGATGGTAAGCTCTTACAAGCAGGGTTCTTCTAATCCTTTTGTATGGTATTGTATTGTAACTGTACTGTCCCCCCATATGTTATAAAGCCCTGCACAAACCATTGGCGCTAAATATACCCTGTATAATATTAATAATAATAAGCATTTAATAAATAATAACATGCAATAGAATGTATTCTTATTCTAAAACCTTGGAAAACAGCAACAGTTAAATGATGAAACCTGTAAATATGTTCAATGTATTTTTTTTTTATTTAACTGACACCATGTGTGGGAGTTGAAAAGTCTGATTGTCCGAGACACTGAAATTTGCTGCACACTCAGACTATTCAGTTCATTTCAAAAGACCAGACAATTTAATGATTTTTGCCAAACTACAACAACAAAATGTAGTGGGGTCAGCTACTTTTTGAGAAGCTCCTTGGCTGCTAGATAATAGGATGGGCATCAATCTAGCCCTAATTCTCCTAACTCTGTCCCCATCACTTCTATTTGCAACTCCGTAACACCTCGGGACTACAACAACAACAACAAAAAGCAGTGGGGTCAATTACTTTTTGAAAAACTCCCTGGCAGCTAGATGAAAGGATGAGGATCAAACTATCACTGAATCTCCTAACTCTGCCCCCCTAACTTTCAATTGCACTCCCTATTGCTGACCCTTATCCATGATCAAGCCCATGCAGTGACCCTGCCTAACTCCTACTGCCGGTCCCTGTGTGAGCTCCTATGTGAACTAGGAACAGTATACCTGCATTTTTTTCCAGAAATGATAGAAGACAACAGGGGACACTAACAGTTAGAAAATGCCCTATCTGTGACTGTGATGAATAATAATAAGGATAACATTATGACACTAAGAGCAGCCCTCATTACACTGTGACTGCAAATCATGATAGCACTTTAGCATGCACTGAAGAACAGTAACCAGCACCAGTGCACTTAGAAAATGATGAACACTGCTTCTGCTAAGCTTTGATATTATTATTTTTGGGGGGGAAACAGAAAAGAAAATCATTTTTTTAATGTACAAATTGTGTTGCCTAATATGAAAAACCCCCATCTTGTATTTGGTATGCTGTGACCACTGTCTTGCTCCTATCTCTTGGCTGAGAGAAGTGTAGATACTCATCAAGGAAGAGTGACAGTGGGAAATATGACGGTGCCAGCAAAGCCTGACATTTACAACAAAGGGTAATAAATACTGTATAAAATGGTTTGATATATACACAGCCTACGCTTTATTGGCTACACCTCTGCACTACCAATAAAGACATGGACATGGTCAGAAAAATGCTTCGGTGACATTCAAATAATACCTAGGTGACATTAAGTACCTGTCTAAATGTGCACTTAGAAGATATTCTCCGCACCATTGCATGACCACAAGACTGAAATTAAGATTTGTTTCTCCGGGCAAGGTTTCCCCAGTGTTCCGTTTTCAGGCTCCTGTGTCCTGATTTTCTTCTTCTTAGCTAAGATTAGAGGAACCGATCAGGTCTTCTGGTAATGTAGTTGTTTTGTTCAAGGTTCCCCATATCATGTGTTCAGAGATACCCTTCTGTTCTGCGTTGTTGTGAAAAGTAGTTATTTGAGCAGCTTTTGACTTCCTGGCACTTTGCAGTAGAACAGAAGCCCAAACTTTTTTAGTAGTTTAGGATAGAGTGAGGGGGATTAGAACTAGTGATGGGCTTGATCAAGTCGAGCAAGAGTCCGACTCGGACATTGGCAGTTTGTGTGTTTGGCGATCATACGAACTGTCAGGGTGTTTCCGCTGAGCACCCCACAAGGCACTGCTCAGTCGTCGTTTTTAAAAAAATTATTATTTCTATTTATTTTTTATTGTTTTATTTGTTATTTCGTCGAGTCGTCGAAAGGATCTGGTATTGTTTAGGAGGGGGAATCGTACGCTTTATTTTTAATTTTTTTTGCTTTTTAAATGTAATTTTTTCCTTTAGAAATGTCATCTTTGCTGCAGCAGGTTCTACACATCGTACAGATTTGCCACTTTACAGGCAGTTTAAGGGGGACCTCCAAGGCATGATATTTAAAGGAATTTCTAATTTTTATTGTTTCACTTTAAGTAATGTTAAAATCTCTGCTCCTTTAAAAACTGTATTTTTTTTTAAACAATGTTTTCATTGATTCCTGTCCCCCATGGCTGTACCTGGATCCCGATAACCTTTTTATGGCCAATAAATTGCATATAAGGCTTCAAAATGGGGACATTTGATTTGTAAAGTTCTAGCCCCATAGACTTGCATTGAGTTCGAGTTTGAATTCAAACTTTTCCCATGTTTGAAAGTTCGAACCGAGCACAGGGGAGTTTAGCTCATCAATAATTAGAACACCTGTCAGGTTTTCATTGCTGTCTGTGTCCCCATTAGGGAGATACACCCTCTATATTTGTCCAGGTGACCGTTATCACCAAGAATGAACATGAAATAAAACCCCAAAGTTGTCACCAGAACAGAAGGGAAATATTTTACTGACAACAGGGATTTCACTCACTTTCTGTTGTGGCTATCAAACAGGAAGGGAAATCTCCCCGATCGGACAAAGATGGCAAAAAATAACTGGCAGGGGTTATGACTATAGATGCACTGATACTGCTACTGTTATCAGTGCCGTAGTCGTAAAAATGCCCTGATACTAAAAACCAATACCGGCACTTTACATTTTCAAACTGAAGCAGCTGCCTGAGGTCCCGTGCTTGCTGGTGACCTTGCAGCAGCCTTCTGGGGAACCACACGGCGCCTGCTTACAGGCTTTCGCCTCCCACACATCTCCCCCTGCTGAGACCCTCCACATCTCTTGCTGCTGAGACCCTCTGCATCCATCCTGGGAGCTTCCGTCTGAGACTTCAGGCTGGCACCCAGAGCAGCACAGAGTATGTAGCAACATATTATTCTTCATTATAATGTATTGCTGGGATTTGTAGTCCTCTATAGCCAGTGCCATTCGGCATTGCTGTGTAATACATTGCTGGAATTTTTACGCCTCTATAGCTGATGGTATTATTCTGCATTGCTGCATAATATATTGCTTGGATGTGTAGTCCCCTCTAGCCAGTGCCATTCTGCATTGCTGTACAATGTATTGCTGGGATTTGTAGTCCTCCATAGCAGGTGCTATTCTGCATTGCTGTATAATTTATTGCTAAGATTAGTACTCCTCTATAGCAGGTGGTATTCTGCACTGCTATTTAACATATTGGTGAGATTTGTAGTCCCTCTACAGCTTGGAGTCAGTGGCAGAACTACTAGGGTTGCAGCAGTCGCAGCTGAGACCGGGCTCCGGCACTCCACCACTGTTCTAAAATCATTAGTGTGCATTGTTTTAGAAAAACTGTCACATGACACACACAAAAAAGATTGGCATTGGCAAGTACTTATATACTGTATACTGTATACTTCGGCTATGTGTTTAGCTGTATCCCTGGGGTTTGGCTTTAGATTTAAACCAGAAAAAGTTTCTGCAGCTATGTTCATTCATGAGATGTCATTTCGGATTCATCATTCTTCCACTGTCCTTTTCATCCATCAAAGGTCACACCTCATTTTCAGAAGTTAAATACCATAACATAAGTCTCAGATTTTATTTAAAAAGTCAGGAGAAGCTGGATCATGACTCTGATATTTGTCGAGTCTATTGAGACTCAACCTCTCTTCAACCTTAAAATATTGACTGAATAATATGTATTTCATTTTCTATCTGCAGCTCTTCTGTAAAATGTATTGTTTTATAATTGTAAATACAATTGTATGAACCATATATCATTTTAAAATGCCATAATTTATAAAATACCCATTTCAAAAGGCAACTCCCATGTTAAAAAGTATGTTTAGCCTAAAACTTTTTTTTTTTTTGGTCGGGAAAAGTTAAAATCTCTATCAGATTATTTTTTGCTGCCTGTATCCAATTGGGGATTTTTCTTCACTTGCTATCCCAGAGACGCAACAGGAAGCAAGAGAAAATCTCTACAATAAGAGGGACATTTCCCCATTGAAAGATTTCCCCTCTTGTTCTGGTGACTACTCAATATTTTGGACTTTCCCTCACGTTTCAACTTCAAGAGAAATTGAATAATTGAATGAACCCAGCAAAGACACAGACAGTAAAAAACATCTTAACAGAAGTTCTAACATTTCTGTAATCTATCCAAAATAACAAAAAAGGTTTGCTTATGTGCAAACACTTTAAGGTAGACATTTATATGTTAAATCTATCCAAAAGTGATATTTTTGTTTTCAGTGGATGTCAGTCGATTATATTATCCAGCAGGGGACCCAGCGTATGGCACACCCTGAGCAGATCATATTTTTACACCTCTCTCTTTCTTTTTAAATCACAATTATTTATACTAATATAAAATACTGAATACCTAATAGTGTAAAAATGGTCCGCCTTGTTTGAATTTTAAATATGACAGCGATCCTTGTTTGCCATTGGAACCTATTATGTTTTATGATTATGGGTGAATCTTTTTTTTTTTATTTAAATGTGACCGGTGAATCTTGTCTGCAATTGACATCACCTCTATTATGTTGTATACTAATGGGCTAATCCTCTTTGAAAATGATTGGCGAATGCATAGAAAATCATAGCCAAATGCTGTAAAATACTGACGGGCTGAAGTCCTGCAAACATTCATTGTGTGATTAATAAATAAAGCCCACATACAGTACATGTTGACGTTTATTATATGGGTTCAGATAGCCCAACAATAACATGGATAGGCTAATGTGCTTTATAGTTATATGGTGAGAAAAATGTCCCTTGCATTAAAGTGGGAGGAAAAATCCTTCTTACATTGGTTGTTAGTGGGAAGAATTCTACACTCTTCTCACTGACTACCAATATAAGGGGAATTCTTCCTCCCACTGACCACCAATTTAAGGGCAATGTCTTATGTCTGTTTAAAAATGCCCCTTGCAGAGAGGTAAGCAACTAGAAAAAATGATTGGTCACTGGAGGTATTGACACCTAAAATTGATCTGTGACTTCCAAAAAAAAATTAATTATAATTGCATTTTCACATTTATTGAAGCTACGGCCAGATCCTTCGGCAGCTTTGTGAATAGACCCCTTAGTCTTCCCTTGATCTATCTGTACAGCACCACAAATACCTGTTGATCTTGTTCATAAAATCCGTGGTGCAAGATTTTTTCTCACTGACTCCAAGCTGTAGAGGGACTACAAATCCCAGCAATGCATTATACAGCAATGCAGAATACCATTAGCTATAGAGGACTACAAATCTCAGCAATACATTATACAGCAATGCAGAATACCATTAGCTATAGAGGACTACAAATCCCATCAATACATTATACAGCAATGCAGAATAATACCATCAGCTATAGAGGACTACAAATCCCAGCAATAAAGTATACAGCTCTGCAGAATGGCACTGGCTATAGAGAGCTACACATCCCAGCAATACACTATACAGCAATGCATAATAACAGTATATGAAATTTCAACATACTCTGTCCTGCCGCTCTGCTCGGGATGTCGGCCTGATATCTCGGGTGGAGGGGCAGATGTTAAGGGGTCTCATCAGGGGCAGATGTGGAGGGTCTCAGCAGGGGCAGATGCAGAGTGCCTCAGCAGGGGCAGATGTGGAGGTCTAAGCAGGGGCAGATGCAGAGTGCCTCAGGAGGGGCAGATGTGGAGGTCTAAGCAGGGGCAGATGCGAAGTGTCTCAGCAGGGGCAGATATGGAGGGTCTCGGCAGGTGCAAATGTGGAGGGTCTCAGCAGGAGAAGATGCAGGACCTTTTTGGCAACTGCATCAATTAAAAATTTTAAAGCGCCGGACCATGCCTTCTTCAATTGGGGGCGGGGGGATCTCACTCGTCCCCCCAAGTCTAGGGCCCTGGTGCAGCCATGGTAGGTCTGCCCCTTATCCACCTAATGAATCTTTCTGTCATGGCAACAATGCTGCACTGCTCCTGAATTCAGAGCAGAGTTGCCACTCTCGTCTAGGCTGTGTCTGCTAGCACTACAGGGGGCATGACTGTCAGCATTGTTACTGCTGATTCTTTGGCCTGTAGCTTGCCAATCAGCATCTGGCCACACCCAGTCTCACCCATTGTTTTCTAGATTGACATCACCGCCTCTGTTGCTGAAATCCTCACACTATGAGCTGCAGTATCTGGAAGGGGGAGCATGTGGGACACAAATAAAGGAGAATTTGGCTTAGTCAGGGAAGGTAAATAGAGTTCTTTTAACTTTATGAGGCTTCTGCATTACGTAATAACTCGATTTGGTACTTGTTTAGACTTTCATACAGGAGCCTTTAGCTGTACCTTAATGAGACTTGCAAGAAGACCCAGCTGGCTCTGCCCACTACAAGCTGCCTGGAGAAAAGTACAGGTGGAGGCGGAGACAAGACCAGTCACCTGCACAAGAAGAGAGAGCAAAAGTGATTGGTCTTTATTACAGGAAGCGCCAAGTTTCACACTGGATTACTGCACAAATCTGGAAGGAATACACAAAACTAACCAAGATTAATATAAGAATACACATGACTCTTGTATGAGGACAATATTTGCTTATTAAGGAGTTCAACTTTAACAGGAAGTTAAAAAAAATTTAAGTAGTATTAAACTCTCAAACTTTTTTTCAATAATGAATTCAGATGAAACAAATGTACATTGTCCAGCCAAGTATTTCTTTTATTTTTGCCCAAGCACTTAGTCATCATTTATCTGAACAGCTCCAACTCTGCCAGTTCGGCTTCCCTGATCTGCCAGTCCAGTACAAAATCACAAGGGACAGAGCAGTCTTCAGCAGCTGTCCATTTGCTAACTGAGAGAAGCAAGTAGGAGCAGAATGGCTTGCCTTGCTGTGTCTTTGTTAAAATGATGAGTTGAGAAATTGGACCCAGGTGTGCGGGTGACTACTTCTTTTGTGTTTGTGAAGGCACACACAGCTTACTAGCACACACAAGGACCCTGCAAGGGAAAGGAGTCACTCTATAAGTGGATATCAGGACCTCTGCTCAGGAGACCATCTTATTCTTCAGGAAACTAAAACTTTTAAACCCCAAGGAGCAGCATCTATTGTAAGTGATTTAATCGCCATCTGGAATAGCTTACAAACATTTTGACTTTAATATCACTTTAACATGTTTTGTCTAAATAGCTCTTTGTCAAAACATTGTTTTGTTTTTGTGAACACAGTTGAGTAATAGAATGGAGGCGATGTCCAAATCATGTTTTTCTTTAGGACCGTGGGCACACTTTGTTCTGTTCCGTCTCCAGCTCATTGTCTGCGATGCAGTTGTCATTAAGCCCAGTATTCCATTCAGAGGAGCCAATTCTATCGGTTCGTAGGATGCTCTCCGACACTACAATCTGTCAGTGTAGACCAGAGTTATGTGTTATAAGTCAGAAATTTCCCAAATAGGATAATGAGAATGTGTGTAAAACTTGTGGTCTCTACTCTGTAGATGTGTTTAAGTTCTGTGTTCTGTTCAATCCAATTAGAGCAACATCAATATAAATAATACTATAAAATATAGTGGAGTACCTGTGTTGTAAGACATTCATGGAGGTGTACCACCCTAGGGCGACAGTGGTGGAGGAAAATGCAAGGACTGCTACATTGCTTCTGGCAATGATTACATTTATTTATTTATTCATTATAGCTACATATGTATATTTATTATTTATTATAGGTATCTATATTGTGCTGACACATTCACATCAGTCCCTGCCCTCAAGGAGCTTGCAATCTGAGGTCCCTATTATATACACATACAGGGCCAATTTAGACAGGAGCCAATTAACCTTCCGACATATGTGTTCAACGGGTAAGATATCGCAAACACTTTCAGTAGTTTATTTGATAGACCAAAAGAAAGCAAATAAGAGAAGTTCACTGTTAGCGCTTACATACACTTTAAGACAGTTGGCTCAGTCCAGATCAGGAATCTGTGTAGATATTTACTATCCACTCATTTAATAAGTTAGGGGTATCTCTAGCATATTTGCCCCCTGGGCTGGGGGAGGATGCTGGTGGTGCACGTTTTGGGGGGATGTTGCAGGTGGTGCATGCTAACAGGTGTGGGCAGTCATGGATCATCTCACTGTCCAGCTATTATTATTATTATACAGGATTTATACAGTGCCAACAGTTTGTGCAGCACTTTACAACATAAGGAAGACATTACAATCACAATAAAATTCAAGACAAGATGGTAAGGAGGGCCCTGCCCCTGAGGGCTTACAATCTAAAAGGGAGGGCTATATCTTCAGCTCTGGCTAGTGTCCTTCTCAGCTTCCTCATGTCACTGGTTGCTAGGAGCTGGACAGGACAGGCCAGAGCGTCCCATGTTGCTAAGAGCTGGGTGGGGAGATGTGTATGGCCTTCCCGTCCGGCTCTTAGCAATCTGGGGCACTGTGATCCGGAAATTGGGCGGGAGGCACTCTGCAAACATTGTGCGGCAGAATGACCATGGCATCCTCTCCTTGCCACCTCCCTCCATGTGACCCAAAGAGATGCCACCTGGGGCACCAGCCTCAGGCTGCCTTATTCTAGGGGTGGCCTTCTATGAAGTTGTGCAGCTAGACAGCTACAAAGAGGCAAATAAGAGGAACAATTTGTCATATGGTCTGTTATTCATCCTTCATTACGTTTTTGCTTTACTTTATTAACAACAAATACATAACAAAGTGGTAGTATTTTTGGCACTTTTATGTTATTTGAAAACAACAAAGTATCAGCTGGCATTCCCCGTTGAATAATTTTCATAAAGGAATAAAAAAAAAGATGCAGAAATTTAATATACCTAGTACAATGAAATATATATTTTTTGTTCTCTGTTAATGCACTTCTGAGTGCCCTCACTGGAAATTGAGCTTACAGCAGCATTATGTAGACTGGGAAGTGTCGGGAGGGATATTAAATTGCTTCTGGGCAAACGACCAGCTCTCAGAAGTCCCACTTTCAAAACTCATTTTGTCTTTTGTGAAAACACCTCTTGGCTTGGATGTAGTCCTGTAATTCTGTTTCAATAGGGTGCCTTCTATAAACAGAAACGTCTTCGGCAAAGCATCCAGATAGCATTGCACTGAACTAATATTGGCAATGGCCAGTTAAATGATACATTGAGTCTTACCAGCAATTGTTTAGCTTAATAAGTGGACTGTAAATAGGTTCTGGGCTAAAGGAGAGAGGAGCCACTATCCTCCAGGTATTATGTATTTGTATGGTAGCCAGGTAGGTAGAAAAATTACCCTTGCAGGGGACAACCTCTGCACTGCAAGGTTGAATTACTCGTTTATGACTAGGGTAAGGTTACTATTAGTTCCTGTTTCCTGAAGACAGTCCCTGTTTTGAAAGGGCTGTCCCCAGGAAACAAACATCACTGGCCGTGTCCTTAGCGGCAGCGAACTACATTCATATACAGCCTGTTTTGTACATGCTGTGATGGCTGCCTCTATGACCCTGTGTCACTTACTACTGACCCCTGAATCCTGCGTTATGTACTACTGAACCCTGAATCCTGCATTATGTACTACTGACCCATGAACTCTGATTCACTTACTACTGACTCCTGAACCCTACATTACTACTGAACCCTGTGTTACTTACTAGTGAGTTCTGAACTAGCATTACTTGCTATTGTCCTCTACTCATGACCCCTGTACTCCATGTGTTACCTACTGATGTCCCCTTTACTACATGCTTTACCTACCGATGAACCCCGTACTCCATGCATTACCTACTCATGACCCCTGTTCTCCATGCGTTTCTTGCTCCTGACCTCTTTATGCCATGTGTTACCTTCTCCAGACCCCTGCACACTGTGTTTTACAGACTCCTGATTCCTGCTCTCTGCACTCTTGACCCCTGTGTTCCATGCTACACACTCCTGACCCCTGCACTCTTTGCTTTATGCACTCTTGACCCCTGAAGTCCATGCGTTACACACACCTGATCCCTGCACTTTGTGCATTACACCCTTAGTAGAATAGGCTCAGAGTGTGTTTTACCATGCATCTTCAGCGGCTCCCATTGTTAGGGCAATTTGACTGCACACATGATTCGCCGTGAAGCGCCGCACCATTATTTCACTCCTCATAGTGCCCAGGGCACTTTGTCTTTACCTCTTCAATGTCTGCTACTAGTATCGCTATCCGGGCATCCCTAGTTTAGACCCTCATGTAAAACTGACATATTAGTCATAAGGGCATATTCAAGATACCTAACGACTACTGACACTGCATCTAAGCTTCAATAACCTTTTGTGACAAAAGGGTTAATAGTAGTTGCTAACTAATATTACTGTTATACTCTGCTAAGCATGTGAATGTATGGCAATGGAGATCGGGTAGAGTGGTTGCTACTGATCACCCATTCTACCCAACAGCGGCCATATCTGCAGACATCCACACATGTTAAATCACCAGGCACCACAGAGTAAAATGTTAACAGAATTATCAGAAAAATGTTAACAGAATCAGTAAATGCTTTTTTTGCTCTTATCTGCTCTTCTCTATTCTCTGTATGTTCGGAGTCAAGGGTTTATTTTCCTGACCTCGGACGAACTTTCCTCTTACTTCTGTAAATGAATGCCTTAAAACGTTTTAACTCTTCTGCGTTCGCTTAATGCATTTTAGAAATTTTACACGCTTAATTTATTGTTTAATTGCTTTGCGTTATGCCTTTCAGTTATATTATTTAATAGGTTAATTGGACCCGAAATCCTTTTTCTTATATATCTGTATAAGCTAATTAACCTCAAGAAGATTATCCTCGGAACAATTAATGAGATTTCGACGGCTGTCTTTTAAGAGGAAGAATTAATAATAAATAAATTGTCTTGACCTAAAAAGGAGAGGGTGGCTCTGAATTCATTGTGGTACCGCTCCTAATTCCATCAGCTGGGGTTATCGTCTTACTATCAGAAAATAATTAAATGATAAGAGATCAAATTTGAATTTGACAAATGTGTATGAATGAGATGAATGTTTAATGTTTCTTTTATGTGCATGTCAGTTTTACTATTGCTTCACTATGTCAGTCATGAAAAAAAAAAATAGTGCACGTTGCAACAATGAAATATGCCTTAATGAGACACTTTCACCAACTTTAGAAAAATTCAGATGAAAGCACACAAAAATCAAGTATTATAAATGCTTACTTGCCGTTTTTTTTTCCCATAAATTATTTTTTATTCACTTACAATGTGGCTCTGAACCTGCTAGCAAATTTGACTTTATCAGACGAGTCGATTCCCTATTACAAAACAGAAAAAATGGTCACCAGCACTACAAGTTTTCTTCAAAACAAAATCTTTTTATTCATTCAATTCCCTATTACCGCCCAGCACCTGTCTCAGGGCTTCCTAAACAAGGGAAGCTTTTACAGGTAAATAAAAAGCATAAAATATGTTAAATGCAAATATATAATTTTATGCTTTTTCGCCTGTTTATTAATAACTTTTTTTTTTTAAGTGCTGTTCTTTTTGTTTTTAATTAACAAAATGAACAACACTTGCATGTATGATTGTAAGTATGAACTTACAGGGTTATTCACAAAAGGGTGAAGAGTTGGGAGAAGGCAGGAGAACAATCTAGGGCAGGGATCGCCAAACTGCGACACTCCAGCTGTGGTGGAACTACGAATCCCATGAGGCTTTGCAAGATTCTCACAGCCACAGACATGACTGCCGGAGAGAGATGCTTCATGGGATTTGTAGTTTCACCACAGCTGGAGGGCCGGAGTTTGGCCATCCCTGATCTAGGGCAACATAGCTGAACTGGAAAGTGAGCTGAATTGGAGAATTTTTCCAAATCAGCTATTTGGTTCTAGATTGTTCACTTCTCCTGGCTTCTCCAAATTCTTCACCCTTTTGTGAATAACCCTGTTAGTTTTTTTTAATTAATTAAAGGGACATTTTAGTGAATTATCATTTTTCTGTTTGCAGTAGTAATTGTTATGGTGAATACTAAATATCATTCAGATTGGGTTTGTTTAGATTTTCGCAGAATTACTTATGACAAATATGTGTTTCATTGTAACTTCATCCGGAATTTTTGTTCCAAGAAATCATGCCAGTAACATTCACTCCTCATAAATCTGTGTTTTTGTTTGTTTTAGGAGGATATGGATCATAAGTATTACTCCTCCAGAATATTTGGTCCATTGGACCCAGCCAGCCGAGATTTATGGGTCAACATTGATGAAATGGAAAAAGAGAAGGTCAAGATTCATGGAATTCTTTCCAATACACATCGGCAAGCAGCTGTAAGTTATTTTTAAATGTCATGGTGCTTTTATTTAATTCTAGGATTAAAACATTTGCTCCTTAAAATGTCCCTGGTTTTCAGTGCTGTCCAAATGTGCTATGAAATCATTCTGTTTTCATGCTAGATTCATTTCTTCAAGTTATTCTGTAAAGTCCTAAAATGTGTCTAATACTTTAATCTTCCAGTCAATTTCTATGCTTCTGGGGAGCCCCTGGATGTCTAGGGTACACTCTACAATGGATCCCAACCCTTCACCAAAATCAGTGCCAAGCCCTGTCCTCCTCTACCTAACAGTCCAATGGCAGAGCCACAGCTGGCCGTAGATAATCTCTTATTGTGCTGTTGAATGGCAGAGGGTGGAGCTTAGCAGAAGTCAAGGCCCAGTATGTGAATGGGAGCAGAGGCATTGACTTTTAGATTGACACAGGCGCTTCTTGCCATCAGGGTAGCAGTATTTTTAGTTCTTTTTTAGGACCTGACAGGTTCACTTTAAACAGAATATACAGAATATTCTCTTTTCAATCCCAAATTCAATCAAATCTCACTTGCTATCAGACTCTGTTGGTCTTCTGCCAAGCTGAACATAGACTAGGAGAAGGCATGCACTCGGAAAAAATCACATGTGCTAATATGGAACATGCTCCCAGGATGAGAGAGCAGAGTAGTGCTATTTGTCCACTACTGCTCTTTCATTGCCTAATCACAGGAAGAGAGTAGTGAGGTGATCAAACAGTTTTGCTTAGCTGCAGTAAATAAAAGTAAGGCCACCAACCAGACTGTGATGACTGGCAGGGCAGTGCAAGGTGAAACAGCTCCCATTTATGTATTTTAACTGTTTGCCTGGAGTTCAGCTGTAAGGTAAATGCTGCAATAATAACTCAAAATATGCACTCCCTAAAATTAAATTATATAGCTTCCTTTTAAGAAGTTGGTTCTTTGGGCTTCCCTGGATAATACTTTAAGTGTATTTCCACGTTTGCAGCCAAATTTTGATAACACCCACTTTATATTTGTCATATGTTTCTCATTCATATATAATAGCTTCAAATATTTTTTTTAAATTGATGATTGCACAATACATGCCATATTCTGAGAGATACGTCATTCTATGTACTGAGTTTTGCTCTGGAATGCAAGGGGGGCTGGGCAGGTTAATGTTTAACCACCTCCCGTCCGCCGATCATTGAAAGATGGCCGGATGGGAGTCTCCTGGATGCGGGTGGGCGTCTTTAGACGTCTTTCGTGCCCGTGCCCGCGGGCCCCCTGGCTGGCCGTTTAAAATTGGAAACCGCCCCTTACATAGAAGCAGTCCGGCGTCTGTAAAGACGCCCGATCGCTTGTATGATACAAGTGAGGGTGCGCCCCCCCTCCTTTCCTCTGGTCACCGTCGCTGTCCCCGCCGCCGTCCCCGCAATCCCGGGCGTCCATCTGGTCCAGGCGATGTCTCTCTGTGCACTGAGAACAGAGGGAGATCAGGACCCTGATCTCCCTCCGCTCTCCTCCCGGTCTCTGAATGCAGGAAGTGATGTATATGACATCACTTCCGCATTCCTCTGTCACTCTCCGGTACTGAAACCAGAGAGGCGCTGATGAAGCAGATCTGTGCTTCATCAGCTTCTCTGGGGCTCCCTAGGTGACATTAGGGGTCTTAGAGACCTTTGATGTCTCCATAAAGGAGATCTGCCACTGTAATTTGTTATCACATAGGGTACTTCTTAGCACCCTATGTGATAACAATAAAGTTAAGTGTAAAAAAATTTTAAAAATGCGTTTGATGCGCCTACACACAAAAACGACGATTGCTCCAATTATGCCAATAAATTTTAGGGCCATCAATCACTAATAACACTAAACTGATAAGTGGTAAAATCTTTTAAAGCGTCGCCTCTGACCAATTTTGGCTATGGTGTTTTTTTGCGATTTCGCATGCGCGCAATTTTAAGGCTTGACATGTTTGGTGTCTATTTACCCAACGTGACCCTGACTTTTATATTTTAGCAAAAAATTCGGTAAAAATAAATGTTTCCTAAAATAATAAAGGGAAAACCAGTAGTAAGTGACACAGTTCAAGGGACAGTAGCAAGTAACTGACGGTTCAGGGGTCAGTAGTAGGGGACACAGAGTTCAGGGGTCAGTAATGAGTAAAGCAGGATTCAGTAGTTTTGCAGGATTGCAGAGTTCAGGGGTCAGTAGTAAGTGACAGAGTTCAGGGGGTAAGTGACGCAGAGTCCTAGACACAGCCATCACAGCATGTACATAACTTGCTGTATATGACTGCAGTTCACTGCCACCGGGGACATTTGTTTCCCAGGGACAGATCTCTCAATATGGGGACCGTCCCTAGGAAAAGGGGACTATCGGTAACCTTATAACAAGGGGTTAAAGATCTATTGTATGTTAGTGAGGGAGGCTCAGAGTGTTCCTAATTTTTCTATGGTAACATACAGTGATGCTTTTTTTTAAATTTGACTGCAAAAGTGGAACCTCACTTTAAAGAAGTGTTTTTTTTAAATGCATAAACTGTTAAATAGTTTTATTACTGCTTTTCTCCCATATTGTTTCCATTTCACAATTCAACCAAATGATAATAGCATGTTCATGGGTCAAATTTGTCACAGTAAGGTCTCAAAGGCACCTCAGGTGAACACTGGAAGGTGTAAGCGAAACAAGAGCACCATATCAAAGATTTCAAAGTTCAATAGTATTTCATACATCATAGTCGTACTACACTCCAACGCATTTCGGGGGTGGGCGGGGTATTAGGGTGCCCCATAATGGCTTAAACTTCTGGTTAGAATTGAACTCATATGGGTTAATTCAGTTAGGGAAAAGACTGGATCCTTTATCCCAATGCAATTCTTTAGCAGCCAATGTAGGGGGAACCCAGTAGCCCCAAAACTCATTGGCTTGTTCTCTATGGACTTCTATAAAGAAAAAAATATTCTTGGACTTTGAAACCAAACTTTCTCAACCAGGGTTTCATGGCACCCTGGTGTGCCTTCTGGCTTTCTTAGGGGTGCCTCCAAATTTTCAAACAAAGTCATGCCTCTGATGTGAAGAAGGCCCTGATGTGAAAGAGGGGGATTCTGATGTGAAGAGGCGCTTCTGATGTGAAAGGTGGGCTGTGATGTTAAGAGGACTCTGATCTGAAGGGGAATCCCACTTTTTTGTGTTTTGCTTGGGGATCCTCCATCCATGCCAGACCTGTATCTCTTATAAGGGCGTAGAATGGATTTTGTAAGAATCACATGCCATTTTACATTCACGGTTTGCACATTTACACTGGGGTGCCTCAAGAATTTTCATACTTTTAATGGGTACCTTGACTGAAACAAGTCTGAGAAATGCTGTTCTTAACCTTTGGGGTTCTAAGCCTTCCCTTTCCAAACATTTTTGGCTTCAGATTTATTTTGGGATTTTTTTTATTATCCCTGTGTGGTGGTAATTTAGTTTTATGCAGCTCAGTGCTGAATTTTGGGGGGCTGTTGGTTTTTTAGGGGATCCTAACACTGCAGCATTATTATGTTTAAATTATCCTATCGGATAAGCACATGTTTAATAATAGCTAAAATGTAAAACTTAAATCCCCATTTCTGCCTGTCAAGAAAAGCTCCTTCGATTGCTCGATTTCATTATCGCTCTCTCGAAGCTGCGAGCATAAGAATGACATTTCTTGCAGAACAAGTGAAATATGCATCCTAGGTTGAGGCTAAGCAGACAGAAATAAAATGAATGGGATTGAGTGCAGATTCAGTTCATATTAGGCAAGCAATGTTTAATGGGTTCAGCTGAAAATACGGTAAACCTGGCAATGTCAAGAAAAAAAGCACTGAAGTGCATAGTGCAGACAGCTGTAAGGTTTAAAGAGACCCTGTCGCCAACCAAAAGGGTACCGGTAAAATCACAGAAAAATCAAGTAGCTTTCATGCATTTTTTTTCTTTTCATAAATTACATTTTCTTTATCTGAAATGTGAATTTGAACTTGCTAGGGGATTCCACTTCTCCAGCAAGTGTTGATCCCCCAGCACAGCCATAGTCCCCCCTGTCCCATAATAGTCCTTGGCTCTACTGTCTTCTCTAGAGTCTCTCCCATCCTCTGGAACTCTTTACCCCAACCTGTCCATCTATCTCCCACCTTGACTGTCTTTAGGCGTTCCCTAAAGACTCATCTCTTCAGGGTAGCCTATCCCACCTCAACCTAACCACTGAACCATCACATTCTCAAATAATTCATCCCCACACAGCTACCTCCTCATGTATCATTTCCCCCTCCTCTTTTAGATTGTAAGCCCTCAGGGGCAGGGCCCTCCTTACCATCTTGTCTCAAGTTATATTGTAATTGTAATGTCTTCCTTACATTGTAAAGCGCTGCGCAAACTGTTGGCACTATATAAATACTATGCAATAATAATAATAATACTGTGAGTATTTAGTTACTGTCTGTACCACTGCTTTCCTAACTTCCATACATGCCTTTTTATGTAGCTGCCAGGTAGGGGTGAAGAAGGATACAATAGAGCAGGGGTAGGCAAACTCTGGCCCTCCAGCAGTGGTGCAACCACAAGTCCAATTAAACAATGCAAGACCCTGACAGTCACAGGCATGACTCCCAGAATCAAATGCATGTTGGGATTTGTAGTTTCACCACAGCTTGAGGGCTGGAGCTTTTTTTACCCCTGCTATAAAGTGTCACTTGAGTGACAGCTCTGAGTCTGCTGGGGCTGATGGAATCACATTCAAGATAGTGGCACCCAGCAGAAATCTCAGGCCTTTGGGATGGCAACACAACGGAGGCTTTTACAGGGAAATAACATTATAAAATAAGTTAAATTACATATAATATCGTGAAATGGTTTTTAAAATGAATGGTCTGGCAACAAAGGAAACCTCTTATAAAAGAAACATGAGGAGGGCTACCACTACCAAGCTCTTCTTCAGAAAGTGCTAGGTGCCCAGCTGCCATGTTGATGCTTGCACTTCAGTATATTTAGTCACTGACCCTGAATAGGTAAGGAGTTATGATATCGACCCGACATTCAATTTCTGTATGCTTGTTCTGGAGTTGTGACTGAGAAGTATCAAAGCTGGCGACAACAAGGCAAGGAGAAACTAGGAACTAGGGGCAAATTCAACTACTGTAGATCTATCATAGTAAGAGGAGGATTCCTGTGGGCTAAAGAAAGTGTATCATGCAAATTGTGCTGCAGTATTTGGTGGACATGGTGAAAGGTTCCCCATCATCCTGTTTTGCTCAGCTTCCTAGCAGACTGACTGTTTGAGTCCCTGGAATCCTGCAGCATGGAAAAATCTCACATTGAAGGCAGCCTGGTTGCAATTACCTCTGGAAAGGGGGTTTTAAGCATTAAAGCATTTGGGCTTGCTGGACTCGTTCTTCAGTTTCTGTCTAACACAGTCATCCTCATTTTGAAGCTAGACTTTCTACCCAAAGTTCCATCCAGGTTATTTGTCAGTCAGGAAGTACTGTAGTCTTACTGATATTCACCATGCCAGAGGGTGACTAAGTTCATCAGTTCGATGTGGATAGACACCTGATAGCCTATCTCCAAGCGACATCTGAGTTAAGAAAATAAAAACAGTTGTTTGCAATTTGGCATCTGCATGGGTCACCAAGATCATCAGCCCCACCCATTGGGCAAGCTCTCTTTGTAAGCCAGTAGGGATGTTGGTGCACTTGACATGCAGCGTGTCAATGTCATGAGCAGTGACATGGATGGTGTCCATTTAGACAATCTACAGGGCACCAACATGGTCATTGCCACACCTTTTCTCACTATGTAGAGAATTTATCACTACTGATGAATTTGAAAACACTCTTCTAAAAAAAAGATTACAAATTATTGTTCCCCACCCAGTCCATGGTAATTATTGTGATGATGTAGAGATTTTAGGAAAATGGAAAATTGATCACCAATACTTACCGTAATTTTCCTGAGTAGGAGAAGTAGTATCTAAATAAAGAGCCTGCAATGGTGGGACTCAAGATTATAGTTAAACATCCAAGGGGGGTTGAACAGAGGGCAGAGTCAACCTATGTATAATGCCATGTGGATTGGTCCAGAAAGGGAAATTCTTGTAAATATTGGTAATGGATTTTCCATTAATCAGTCATCTGGAGAGGAGTGAAGAGAAATAATATTCCCTTGAAAGACAGCTCTGAGTCTGCTGGGGATGCTGACATCACATGCAAGATGGCAGCACCCAGCAGCAATCTCAGGCCTTTTGAGTGTCTACACAACACAAGGGAGGCTTTAATAGGGAGATCACATTAATAAAATCACATGAATAAAATAAATCAAATGCACATATAATCATATGGGAAGAGTTTTGGTGAAATAAATGTTTTGACAACAGGGTCTCTTTAAGGAAATAATCGGGATTACATCTATTTTCTTGTATATATTACATTTAATTGGCCTGAATATTCATGAAAAAAAATATTCTTTAATTTTCTCTGAGAAGCATTAATTGCTTTATATTTTCTCGCTACTGATTAAAGAAATGCAGTGGGCCCCTTTAGCCTTTTGAAATATTCAGATGCAATAACTTTGAAATTAATTGGATACAGTTCCATGCATAGCTTCTCTATATTGAGAGATAATTATGCCTCACATAGGCGGCAAGCTCATACGTTATCTTATTCGACACAGTCTCTTTGCCACCTTTTTTTGTATGGCTGAGCGTGGTTTCAGCAAGGATACAGACACCACAGCTGGAAGTCCGTCATTATCCCCAGTGGCAAACTTGCAATTAGTTCGGAGGAATGAAGACTCCTTGTGAAATGTCTATCACTCACAAGTTGTGTGGCGCTTAATAAATGGCATCCAGTTTTTAAAGAGAACTCTAATTGAATACAATTTACCTTGCTAAAAGACTGTGCATCATAAACTATTGCCATTTCTTTATTTTTTTATTATAAAATGCATGCTATCATCTCTTTCCATCCTTTGTTGCATCTCAGTGATGTTGATCTCCTGCAGACTGTTTGCAGCCACTGTCTACATGCACTCCAGCAATGGCAGCATGTCATTCCTCAGAGCAGATTTTCTGATAATGACAACAACGGACCATGTCTGACAGTATATACAGTAGCTGACCATTCACTGGCAGCTCTTCATGCAAACGTTCATACGAAAAATCTTGTGTCAACATTTCATAATGCCATTAGAGAGCTGACCAAAGTTCAAAATTCAATTTTATTTTAACATTCAATTTTGGAATGAATGGAGTCTGCCTAATGAAAACCACATTTACTGATTGAATCTTGTTCATTCGAGCAAAATTTCCCATTCTGCTCCTTAACTTTTTTTGGAACTATGGTTAAAAATTAGCAGCTCTTTGACCCCATTAACTACATTGCCTGGCCATTAAAAAAGTCACATACTTTAATATTTCGTTGGACTGCCTTTAGCTTTGATCATGGCACGCATTTGTGGCATTATTTCGATAAGCTTATGCGATGTTGCAATATTTATTTCCTCCAGAGTTGCATTCATTTTTCACCAAGATCCTGTAGTGATGGGGTTAAAGTCTGGACTCTGGTGGACAATCCACGAGAGAAAATTATGTCTTATGCTCCCTGAACCACTCCTTCAGAATTTGAGCCCTATGAATCCCCGCATTGTCATCTTGGAATATGCCCAATGTGCCATCAGAGAGGAAAAAATCCATTGATGGAAAAACCTGACCATTCAGTATATTCAGGTAGCAGCTGACTTAATTTTTTGGGCACATAACCATTAACAAGGTACACATAACCACATAACATAACCTAGACCTGACCAACTGCAGCAACCCATATAGCTCTTACTTATTTGCTTAGCTAAATCCAGGTAGTGACTTTTTTTGGCCAGTCAGTGTATAATCATATCAAATGAATGCGCTTTAAACGAAATACATTTTACTTAAAAAAAATCACAAATTCATGCAGGTACGTGCTCATTCGTTTTTTTTTTTGTTTTTTTAAAAGCAGCTAGTGTACATACCTAAAACTGATTTGATATCAGACACCTATGATCCTTGTACAGACAAGTCCTGGAAGAGGAAGAGGCAGCACAAGGACCTAATCTATGGTGCTGATGCACCCATATGCTAACAAGGGACATGCTGATGGAGGAGGAGAGAGCAGAAAAATGGGCCCATGAATTTGCTGGCTCTCTTTTACTCTCTAATCACGTGCTGGGGGCAGGGACAAGACAATTATATTACTTAACCGCGGTAAAGAAATGTCAGGTCTCCAGGCTGCCTGTGACGTGTGGCAGAGCTCAGTAAATCTTTGGAATGGATGGACAGAAATACTAATCCTTGGGCTCATATACAGTATATTTATTTTATCATTGTATATAGATGTTTGCATTGAGTTCAGCTTTAACTGTAGTTGGCCTTTAAACAAACATCCTAAAAGCTTCATTTTTTACAGTACATTTTTTGGCTGTCCTAAATTTTAATTTTAGCTACAAAAATGTTCTGATCACCCATCACCAATGCATAATTTATACGTCTTTTGGAATAATTCAGCAGGTACAGCATCTGCTGGGTGTATAATATGAACAGCTGGAGGGTCATATGACCAGGTTTGGTCGTGTTCCAAAAATCTTTCAGTTGCCAGTCACAGCCCTTTGTGCTGCTTTATCTGTCAGCCCAGGCCTGTAGGTGCACGGAGCTTCGGGTTTAAGCCGCCATCTCGTACGCCAGTCGGCCACGCCCCCCCCTTTGTGCTTTTTATTTCTACTTAAAGGTTTAAGCATGACTGCAGACCCTCGCTATGAAAACTGCGGGAAAGAAAAGTGCGTTGCCTTTAGCATTCCCTCAGAATCCCGGTTTTGTTACCGTAAGGCAGTATAGACAAGGAGAGGAAGAATCTGTTTTTTATCACTGTTGCTCTTTGGGATTTCCTGTATGCAAATAGTGAATTCTGTGCTCCGTTATGTCCAGTGAAATTCAAAAAAGGATCCCTAAAAATTGAATAGTTGTCACTGACACCCTAATGTTTTCATGGATCCAATTTTCACATTCAGTCACCACGGGGTATATGTATTAAGGATTTTCTGTCAATTTGGGCAATTAGTCCTTTGTCTCAAATTTTACAGTCACATTCACCCTATTTATAACAATGTGAATGTGCACCAGGCAGTGACTTTCACCCAGTGAAAGTCATTGTTACAGTAAGCCGTAAAAACGGGCTTTTAACTTGATGAGTGAATTTGCTGACCTGAGCTCTCCATAGTGCTGAAACTGTTTTTGTTGTTGTTTTTTTGTTTTGTTTTTTTTACATGGTTTCAGTGCTAGAAGGAATACATTTATGTTTTTACTATATAAAAAGATTTCTAAAAAAAAAAGTGCCCCCCTCCCCTAATCCAGATATAATAATTCTGACACACCAGACCTGGTATTCCTATGGCAAGGCAGCAGACGGTGTGCAGCTACCTGCCATATAGATTACTGTAGAGTTTGGATGCTCTGGCGGGGGGGGGGTGAAAGGGGTACCCCAATAAAATGGGGTACCCTTCTCACGCCACTGGTGCTCAGTGCTAATGGGCACATTGCCCTTCAGCACCCCCGGTGGCCAGGAAAGGGTGTCTGCAAGGAGGGGGAGCCATATGGATGGTTGCAATATGATTGAAGATGTATCGAAATGTTTGAACTGCTTGTCCTGTAGTTCACATGCTGCACAGTTTGTTATTTTAATGTGGTATGTCCACCTGTGTGTACGTGATGTTGTGTTCCACCAACAATGATACTCCTGAGATAAATGGGTTGATGCTGAAGAGCAAAGGGGCATATTGCTCTTCAGCACCCCCAGTGTCCAGGAAAGGGTGCCTGCAAGGAGGGGGAATATTATATGCCATGTACCTGTCCCCCCCATTGGAGACAAGTAGGTGATCACCTGATGAACCAGTTTTAGGGGTCATTTCCATATAATGTCTCCCTTTCTGGTGTACAAGACATTTCCACTGTGGATGGTAGCAATATAATAGGAAATGTATCTGAATCTTTCTGCTGATTGTCCTACAGCTTACATTATGCTCAGTTCATTATTCAATATCATATATCTATTTGTGAGTACATAACATTGTGTTCCACCAACAATGAGACTCCTGAGAAAATTGGGCTGATTTACTAAAGGCAAATAGATTGTTCACTTTGCAAGGGAACTTACACTTTGCAGGGGAGTTTTCCTCTTAGTTTAGTGAATGAGGTGAAGCACTGCTGACCTCTATCACCTAATCATGTGCAAGCAAAAATACTGTTTTTTTTAAATGTTTCTTGCACATGATTGGGCATTCCTTGCAAAGTAAAATTTCACCACATACACCAAGCTTAGGGAAACTGTTCCTGCAAAGTGTATGTTCCTTTGCAAAGTGAACAGCCTATTTGCCTTTATTTAATCTACCCCATTGACTTCTACTCGATTCAAACACTGAAAGGCAGGGAGATTTATTGACATGCAGTGTTATATCAGTCTGCTAGGCAACCCTGCAGGTCACTCTACCATATGCGCCCATGCTCAGAGGGCTCACGGTGTCCCAATATGTGAAATAATGTAGTGCATTGTTGAGTATATTATAAACAGAATACCATATAATGAGGCCAGATATTAAACAGATGTAAAGGGAACCTCTCCATCACAAGCAATAACCAATCCAACCCAGGAAAAATCACTATATAGATAGAAAAATATCTTATCTTCATATGGTTTACCGATGAACAACTCTATAATGGCCGGCAATGAAAAGCTTCTCAAAGCACACAACTTAAAAATTATAAAGCGGACCCATGTACACTTCTTGTAAATGTTTGTGACAATGATAATTGGATAGATGTTATAAAGTCATACAGTGATATTAAAAATGTTAATTATAATGTAAATGTGCAGTATGTAAAAAGCTGTTGGTGCTATAAAAATACCTGTAATAAATATTAAATAAATAAATTATAAGCTAAACACCATGCAATGTGACACAATTAGTTGTAAATCAGACTACCTTTATTTCCAGCAAAGTCCCTGCGTCAGGTTTATAGTCCTGTGCGACTGTATTCCTGCTTGGGTAAGTGCAACAGTTTGCAACGTTCCGAAGCAGCTTTATGATGATGCAAGAGATGCAAAATTAAGAAGTGGTCAGGGTCAGGTTTTATTCTGTTGCAAATCTACTTTAAAGCAGCTACGTAGCCTTGTTATAAATCTATTGTGTGATCTGTCCCACTGCTCCTGTTTAACATTGGTTTGATGTGCAACAGAATTGATAAATGTCCCCAATATTTTTATAGTACACCCATCAGTAGAATAATCTTTCTAGGCTAGCTCCAGGACTAGAATGCTTGTGCCATTTGCATGTCTTGTGAAGCATCCTGGGAGACCAAAATCCTGGGGTGATCCAACATGCAACATTTCACTCCATACACCTTCATATTGGCCCATCAGTATAATGGGTGCTCTTACTGGCCAATGGGGAGGGGTAGGAGTAAGGGAGCAAACAAGCTCTTGACTCTACCAGGAAGTACTAATATTCAGGAGGTTGGGGGCTAACTAGTGGCGTATCCAGGGTATGGCACTGTATTATTATTATTATTATACAGGATTTATAGCAGTGCCAACAGTTTGCGTAGTGCTTTGCAATATAAAGAAGACATTACAATACAAAGTAAGACAAGATGGTAAGGAGGGCCCTGCCCGTGAGAGCAGGGCACGTGCCTTGGGCACCACTTGAAGGAGGGGCGCTGCTCTGTGGGTCAGTAAAAGTTTGCTGACCAATGAAGATAGCTGACTTTTTTCTCTCGTGCCTCTCCCATACACATCTCCCTGCCTGGCTTTTAGCAACCAGGGATGCTGTGGCCAACATCCCGCCCAGCTCCTGGCAACTAGTGGCGTCACTCGGTGGGGCGCCGGCCAGTGTTTCCCAGATTGCTAAGAGCCAGGCGAGAGATATGTATGACCCTTATACATCTCCTCACCCAGCTCTTAGCCAGTGGTAGCAACCTGGGACTGCTGTCAACCAATGACCTTACTGGTTGCCAGGAGCTGGGCGGGATGCCAGGGGCGCAATTTGTTGTAGATTGTAGATAGTTTTAGCACCATAACCCCTTTAAGACTAGAATCATAGAGTAAAGAATAGGGTATATGAAGGAGACTAGCTGAACTAAGGGCTAAACCAAGTGCAAAGCTGTTGCAACCAAGCTGACTGAACCCATTTTCAAACAAGCCCTAGACAGAAAAGGCTCTTTGCTATAAGAACTAGAGACTTTTGTGTTCTTCTCTGCAGGCCCACCGTACTGCCTTTTTTCTTTGCTAATAAATACTATATTTATGTACATGTTTCAATATTGATAATGCGCAACCAGGGAGAGTTTGCTTTTTTTTCTCCAACTTAAGGTTAAACTATTTTGATGAAGGAAAAAAATGCATTCAGAGTATGCTAAGCATTTCCTTTTTTACAGAAATTCTCAATTACACAGGCTACATTGTTTCCATGGCAACCTCTTCCAACTAGGTCTTAATACAAGCTAAAATGAAGTCGTTGGTGTAATAGAATGAATAAAAGACTTTGACATAAAACTTTATTTCAGTATTTTCTTTCACCTTCAAAAAAAAATGACTTATTTTTTTCCTTGACATTGTCCTTTGCAGAGAGTGAACCTGTCATTTGATTTTCCATTCTACGGACATTTCCTGCGTGAGATAACCGTGGCGACTGGGGGTGAGTAGTTCGACTTTTCCTAGTCACCTTTGTGAAATGCTGAGTGAATTTTCTGCAGGACCTCTATGAAATAATACACCTGTGGTGCTTCTTTAGCGGTGGGAAGGATGGAAGTCAGATGAGGCTTTGAGAAAACTGTTTTCAAGAGAAGTTAGGAGTTTAAACCCGGGGAGAATAATCGGTGCGCTTTATAATAGTCAAATGATTGGAAGCTTTTAAGTAGAAAATTCATTTTCCATGGTTTCCTACCGGTGATTATATTTTCCTCTTCTGTGCTTTCCGGACATTTCCCGGGAAGTTACCAGCGTATCCAGTGTGTGGACAAATTCTATACTGTGATCATTTATTTTTCTTAAAAATAATGCAGTTGTTTTGTGCTTTTCAGCCCTGGCAGGAAAAAAAAAACCTATTGTACTAAGACTGATAGGTTGGTGTTTCTAAATTCTAGTTTATGGTGGCACCATCAAGGCATAAGTTGCTGCACTTTCCAAAGACTATTGAGTAATACCATTAGGGTCAGATTTCCTTATAGCACTGCCATTTTATAGCAGAAAGCAGATTAGCAGAAACCCACACTGTGCTCTGCATTTTACATACCATTTTTAAAATGAAGAGCATGTTGTGGAGCCTTTGATGTCCCACAGAGTTCTCACTGCTTGAAGCGGACTTTGCACCAACAAACAAATTACACTTAGGGGCTAATTATTGGCATAGAGCTGAAAGCACTATCCATACTCCGTTATGCACTGCAGGGCTTTGCTCCCCACAGCCTGCAAATATAGCCCATTTATAAAATACAGGGTGTGGTGTGGAGTTTATGGAACCCCACAGAGTTCTTTCAGCGGAGAGAGCTTGTGATTGAGCAAGGCATACAAAGGAAGTACTATCCTGTGCTCTACAAGTCCCAGCATTCAGTGCATTTAACGAAATGCTCCTTCATTTCCAGTTCAGAGTAAAATACCCACTCCCCCCATTCATTTTTTTAGCCGAAGCTCAGAGGGATAGGTGACATCACCCGCTCCTTCATGTAACAGTGGCTATGCTGAGCTCCCTGGATAAGTAAGGTGACATGATCTCTTTAAAAATAAGGCCACCTTAAATGGCAGGTTGAAGGGCACCTGCTCGTTTTATGTTTTTCATTCCAATCTCTAAAGATAACCTCCCAGCATTGTCTCTGTTTACAATGCAATGCATATATATATATATATGTATGTATATACATATATGTATGTATGTATGTATGTATATATATATATATATACAGGTGAAACTCGAATAATTAGAATATCTTTTAATTCATGCCCACCATAAGATCAATGTATTCCTCGATATTCACATCAGATGCTTTTTATGCTTACACTATCAAAGAATGATATCTAGGACTCCCAGCCTTCGAACCTTCCCTTAGAAGCCGATATAATTGGCAAAAGAGATGGACGCAGCAAGGGACTTGCTTACAGTCATTTGTTTTCTATAGCCATGCCTGCCTTCTCAAAAGGAACATGCAAATGAGCCAGGAGGCTGGGTAGTTTTAAGCATTCTAGGTGTCTTAATAAAGATGACAGAAAGGAACAGTATTGAATGGCTGAAATTACTTTGACATTTTTCTACAATTGTACATTGAAAATATTAAAGAGAAATTAATAGCCTCTTTTAGAGTTATTCAGATGCTGAAATTGCCTTGCAACGTAAGTAAGAAGAAAAGTTTGATAGCTTATTATAAACTCTTGCGGGGACCTGACTAAGATAACGTTGAGAAAATCATTACAATTTATGAAAATGACCTGTAGGAAAAAAGAGTCAGGAAAAAAGAGTCAGATGGTTCACATTAAGGTCACGTGAAAATTATATTAAAGTGCATTTCCACTTTTGCAGCTAAATTGGATAACAGCTATTTTATATTTGTTACATGTTCCCATTCAGATCACAAAACTTAAAAAAAATTGCTTTTTCAAGGAGAACTATGGGGAAAAACACTGACCCCCATAGTTCTCCTTTAAGTGCTTTCTACTTGCTTATAAATCCTACCTTGCCTTCCCTCTATGTAATGTTAAGGGGTGGCTGTGGGAAGTTAGGTTTACTCTAATTAACCCTGTCTATAGATCTCATTATTAGACGTAAACTAGATTTGAACACTCCATTGTAACAAAGGGTTAAAGACTTAGAAGCATTGTAGGTTAATGAGAGGAAGCTCAGTTTGTCCCTCTATGTTAACCTGCTCAGAGTGGCCTGGAATGTGCATGAAGGCCATCACCAAAGAAACATCTGAAAGGTATGAAATATTAAAAAAAAATATTTGAAGTATCCTGTGTGAATGTGAACACATAACAAACATATAGTGGGGGGTTCTCAAATGTGACTGCAAAAAGTGGAACTACACTTTAAAGTGTATCTCATAAAGTGATAAAGATAAAGAGATAAAGTATATCTCTAAAATTAGAAAACTACTTTTGTTTCTAATTTTGGATACAGTGTGGAAGGGTAGACCCTCTGATATGCTTTTACTGCTGTCTGGGTTCCCACTGGGGGGATTCACCACTCAGTTTCTACTGATGGCCATTGTTACCAAGAAAGAAAGTGTCACCAGAACAAGAAGTAAATAGATGGGGAACATATGTTCCAGGGAAAGCTGTTTAAGGCCCCTTTCACACTATCCAATCAGGAGGGATCCGTGCACAGATCCCCTCCTGATCAGAGAGTGGTACAGATCGGATGTTACCTTTGTGCGTCCAGTTTTTTTTTCCAACCTGCGAGGAAAATATTTAAATGACCGGACCCCACGTCAGTCTATGAGAAATCAGAGGCAAACGGACAGGTGTCCATTTATGTCAGAATACCCCCAATCCAGCAGGATCAGGTCCATTGAAATAGAACACTGTTCCATTTGTTTTTCCGGACCTAGCAGGAGTCAGGGGTAACCGGGTGTAAACGACCGCCCATCCGTTTAAGACCTGGCTGACATTACATTGACTTACATTGGGCATCCAATTGTGTCTGCCTGAAAAACTGACTGACTGACCCGATCGGACCACCCATGTGAAAATGGCTTGGGGGGGAGGGAGGTTCCAATCCCTAACTTCTGGGATAGGAAGTTAAGGCAAATTTCTCCAATGATACACAAGCAAACAAACAAAATAATCTTGCAAGAAATGTAACTCTTCCTTGCTCTATCCAAAAAAAAAAAAAAAAAAGTTTGGCATTGGATATACTTTAATACGTATATTGATACTTTTTATTTAAAGCTGAACAAATAACTCTAACATAAACATATGAAAATAAAGTTCAGTTTAGTTTTCATTTATATGAACTTTTGTTCTTGTACACAACTGGCTACCCACAGTCCAGGCAATCATTCTGCAATGGAACACCATTGCTGGAGAAGCATTGATCCACTGCTAATATTTTCTTTTTATATGCTACGATTATTGCCTTTTTTTTTATAATGGTAATATAACAATCATTTTCTGTAACTGGCAACCTATTTTCTATATTCAGCATAATCAGTAGAAGATCTTTAAGCCTTCTGTTTTGCTGCTTTCAAAAAAGACGGCCTCACACAAATCTCACCCATCTCCTCCCATCTCCATCAGCTCACCAATTTAAAAGCTAGATCAAGGAAGGACAAAAGAATAAAGGAATACAATTGCTATTTATACTGGAACATACTGAGGTCATCAAGATAATGAACTGCGAGATTTTTATTTTTTGTGGCTTGCATCAATTTGCACTGTAATAAGGTGGAGGAAATGTGTTATATGTCTCTTATTGACCGTAAACCTTGTATTGTAAGAAGAGAGCACAGCTTCCATGTTTTACCCTCTTGATAATGAGTGTTAGATGTTGAGGAGTCATTTATCAATGTCAGGGGTGATGAAAATAGTAAACCAAGCACCGAGAAAAAAAAAACAATGGTTTTTTTTTGTGTGTGAAACATTTATTATAAAGTATGCATGGGCATAGAATGGTCATCATCCAATCCAAATATACAAAATGGGACCAATTTGCAAAACCTTTGTTTTAGGTCATATCCGGACTGATTTAACTTAATGGCTGGTGGGTGCTGTCATCTAACTGGATCCAGGTACAGGATGACTTCATTGCCTCAAGATGTCATTGTGTGTGGCTTCCTTGATGTGACCATATTTTAAAGGGACGCTATTATTAAATCCTATGCACACATTCTTTGTCCTTTGCAAACTTCCTGTGTTATCCCAAATAGCCTATTCAGCCTTCCCTGTTCTTATGTTTGACTTCAGAATAATTATCTTTTATGTTATAGTGATCGGAGAGTGGTCAAGTAGTTTAGCAAAAGACACCAGGCAGGGCTGACACCACTCAAGCTGTGAGACTAAACTTTTTTCTGGCAGTTCAACATGCATTTTCTTCTGGACTTGCAGGGTCTCTAAAGAGATCAAATTCAGGGAAATGTGCATGTATGGCAAAGATGTACTGCATATGTTTTCTTTTTATTTTAATATGCCTTGACATATGCTTTAGGGTGCAAATTTCTTCTGAAGAGCCTCTGACCTCCTTCTGTCCTTCTGAATTATTATTGTAAAGCCTCTTACCTCCTTCTACCGTGCTTCTGATATCCTTCTTAGCTGCTTCAAGCTGATTTTAGTTGCTTTTTTATTCCTATTGACTTTCCATGCAAACAAATGTACACAAGACTTAAAGTAAACATTTTATTAAAGGAGAACTATGAGGTGAGTGATTTTCACACAACCTCATAGTTCGAGCCGACGTGTGACAAACAAACTGTCACACGTCGCCTCAATAGATCGGGAAGTGAGCGAACACATACTGTCGCTCACTCACTTCTCGATCATCTTCCTGCAGAGAGCAGTGACTGTCACTCACGGCTCCCTGCAGGGATTCTCCCCCCTCCCACACTCCGATCCTCCAGCGCTGACAGGAGGAACGCATAGGGGAGGGGGCGGGTACAGCTGGCTCTGCCTCTAGATAGGCAAAGCCTGGTGTCACTCCCGCAGCTGGGTGGATCTCGACAGTAATGTCGGGATCCGTCCCGGCTGCAGCGCTCTCAGTATATAGTGAGCTGTAGCTCGCAATATACTTAGCTTTGGGCCACGGGAGGATGCTAGTATATGTCCTCCTGTGACCCTTAAGAGAACTATGGGGAAAAACATTTACCCCATAGTTCTCCTTTAAGCTATTTCAAGTGCTGATTAACTCACTTACAATGGATGCTGCTCCTTGATGTTTAGAAGTTTGTTTTCTGCAGAAGGAGCTGATCTCCTGAGCACTGGACCTGATATCCTGTCTTCACAAATACACGGACACAGCAAGGCAAGCCACTCTCCTCCTCCCCCTTCCTTCTACATTCTACAGGCTAGCAGATGGACGGCTGCTGGAGACTGTGTTCTCCCTTGTGATCTTAGACTGGACAGGAAGTTTAGGTAAGATGAGCTGAGAGAGTTGGAGCTGTTTGGAAACATGATGACTCTAAGTGTTTGGGCAAAAATGTAAAGAAATACTTTGCTGGACAATGTTTATTTGTTTGATCTGGATTCATAAAGAAAAAGAAACTTTGAGAGTTGAATACTACTTTAAAGGTGTTTATAGACATCCCAAGGTGTTTGGACATGGTCAGTGTGACTGCAAGTTAGCACCCTCATCAACTAGCACAAATATAGATGTTCAGGAAAGTGGAGATGAATGGCACTGAAGAACACTGGCAGTACTGCTCATTTTAGGCAGGAAGAGTAGTGGTCAGGACAGGTTTCCCCAGATACTAGTGAGCTAAGTTAATATATTTTTAAAATCGTCGATCAATTGATAAAGGTGAAATGTTTTATGCCTTAGGCAAATTGTCTCTTTATTTAGGGGCCTTGACTAAGTTTTGGTACTTATGGCAAAGCGAAAATTGTGGAACTTATGTTGGCCTTTTCCTTTCTTATTTGAATTTAACTTTTCATAATGGGTTCTTAGGTTTAAAAAAATAAAAAATAAAAGACTGTAGATCTTCAAGGTAATGTTCTTCCCTAAGGATTTTTAACTTGATTGCAATTTCAAGATCCTTCTCAGCGTTGTGCACAAAGGGACTGATTATGAGATGCTCTGTTTTTTCTTCCTCTTCTTCTGAAAAAATTACACTTTTAATCATTTTTTTCCAACTGTTCAACTGGTCTTTTGGCAGATTGAATGTATATAATTTGCCTTAATTTGTGCTAAATTGCAGAAATTAGAGTTGATTTACACATTTGTGCTCAGCACTGCTTCTAACTTACCCTATTGTTTTGTAGAAAATAAAAAGAGTCAAAAATAGCTGTTAAAGGCAGGAAGAGGTAATGTGCTTGAACGGGTTATACATTTGTTGAAGTGGGTGGATATTAGAGGTTTGAAGAGGGCAATGTTTTGTCCTTGGCCTCGATAAATACTAGAATATGTCTTTCTACATTTCATCCTCCAACCTAACGTGTGTTGTTATTTAGGATTTTCCATATCTTCCCCATGTGACATGTGCCCATGCTTGGAAACGTTTGTGAAGGCTGGCCAACCAAGGTCTTAAAGTTTATTTCCACTTTTGCAGCCAAATTGGGATAACACCTATTTTATATTTGTTACATGTTCCCATTCACATAGCATGAGCTAAAAAAATTAAAATAACAAAATGCTTGCAGATTAAACTGTTTTAACTTGCGCTAGGGTTTAAAGAGTTAAAATTCCTTTTTTGCCTTTATTTCTTTTATATGTTAGGAGGGGATGCGAGGGGTTAGGGGTCTGAGGTGATTTTTTTTTAAGTGTAGTTACCCTTTAGGAGTGTAGTTACCCTTACATTTGAAAGGGGCAAACAGGCAGGCGTTTTATTGTAGGAAAGAAATGCCATGGGCTGAATTACTAATGGCAAATATACTGTTCAATTTGCAGGAAAATTCCCCTTTAGCTTAGTGAATAAGGTGAAACCCTGTTGTCTTCCATCATCCAATCATGTGCAAGCAAATATACACTTTTTTAAATCTTCCTTATTTACCCCATAATTGTGTATTTTTTGCAAAGTCAATTTTCACCACATCCACTAAGCTAAAGTGAAAATTCCCTTCCAAAGTGAACAGCCTTTTGCCTTTAGTAAATCAACCCCTATGTCTCTTCAACAATAAAAGACTCCTACCAGCCTATTCTCAATCTTTTTGGCAATGCACATGTGCAGGTCAGTGTACAACATCGGCATATGCCGGGATGAATGAACTCCCGTGCATGCAGGGAAAATAAGAAAGGAGGAAAAAGCGCGACAACCTAGCGCAGATAAAAGAGGGTGGAGCGGAGGGGTGAGGAATGTGTGAGATGATTGTACTTGCATGTAATTGGGTGGATCTGAGCTTTGGTATTTGAGAACTCTTTGAGGTGGTGTGATGCTTGCTGTGTCGAACTTCAGGTGAGGACTTCCGATGCGGTGAATCAACAAGTGGATAAATAATGGCATGGTGAGTGATTTGGTGTACACAGCAGACTGGTGTAAAATACATAAACTCACCATTGAGTAAATGAGGTTGCGGGCTCAGCGACGATGGTCCATGCAGGTGATGCGGAGCGCAGGATGGTGACCAGGAATGAACTTCTGTGATGGATTCTGCTATGCAGGGGAGTTAAGTCAAATCGGCATGGCCAATCAAGATAGCCAATGATCCCGAACTTGTGGGAAGACCAGGCCAAGGTGTCAGTAGCGGTGAGGGATCTCACAGATGTTCCATCAATAGAGGGGAGGCGAGTATAGTTCCACCGAAGGACTTAGCAGTTCTCTTCACTCCAGGTGGCTAAACCGAGCATTGGGGTGAAGGAAATTATGTTCTGTTGGCAAGGGCAGTAACTAGTTGCACTTGTGGGCTTGCCCTGTATAGAGGATCACTTTAAGTTTTTAGTCACATTTCTGTCTTTGAAACACAATGATAAAACACGTACAAAACTTTATTCGTTTCAGCTTAGCGCTGCAAATCTGTCTCTGCTCTGGTGAGTTTTAAAAATATTATGATCGTTTTTCTAATAGTCAAGGTAAAGTTATGTAAATGTGAAAATAAGTTTGTTTTATGCCTGGCTATTAAAGGTTTTAGAAATATTCAGGAATCGGAATGAAAAGCATTACACCCTGTAGTTAAAGCAGCATAATGGATTTAGTTCCTCAGTCTAATGGCTGGAATGCCAGTATTGCGTTCCACAATATAGATAAGGCTGATGCACTTCTTAATGCATATTAATGAAGTGTTCAGCGGCGGTGAAAGTGCATGGATAACTCCAGAGGATATTACCGCTGAAGTGCCGATTCACCCCTCTTCATATCTCACAGGTTATACCTGTTTATTTATGTTTGTTTATTTTCTGTATTTGCTTTCTTTCTGGCACTTTGCCTGGCAGACATACTTCAAAAATACTGCCAAAGGAAAGTTTAACATTACAGTTTGCTGCAGAGGAACGAGAATGGCCATACCTTACTTAGCGAATATTTTTGGAGATGGTACCAAGGCAAGTTTTATACTGCATTATATTTGCCAACCACATTATTTTCTCAATTTATATTCAATAAAGTAGGACTTTGCATTACAGAGTTGTTGGGAAATCCAAAAGAGGTTGTACAGTAAGATTATTGAAGTGGAACTCTTCAGTAGTTCCACTGATGTTGCCATAATTAACTCTACATACTTGCACATTATGGCCAGGGCTGCTTTAGAACTAATTTGGCCCCATGCAGCCTACATGGCTACCCCCCCTCCCCAGCTGCCAATGGCATGCTGGTACTTGTAGTCCCCCCACAGTGTCACACTAATATTATGCATTTATATAGCTCTGACATATACCACAGTGCTATACAGAGAACACTGAGCCAGCCACATTAGTTTTTGTACAGAGGAGCTTACACTCTATGCAGAATGGCACTTGCTTTAGGGGGACTACAAATCCCAGCAATACATTATACAGCAATTCAGAACAGTTTATGATTGGACTCTGATCTTAGTAACACACTGTACTCTGGACTTAGTAACACAATTGACTCTGGACTTAGTAACACACTGGACTCTAGACTTAGTAACGCACTGGCCTCAGGACTTAGTAACGCACTGGACTCTGGACTTAGTAACACACTGGACTCTAGACATAGTAACGCACTGACCTCAGGACTTAGTAACGCACTGGATTCAGGACTTAGTAACGCACTGGACTCAGGACTTAGTAATGCACTGGTCTCGGGACTTGGTAACGCACTGGACTCTGGACTTAGTAAGGCATTTGTTTAAACGCTAAAATGTTTCCAGTGGGAAGTGCTATTCATTTTACAAGGACAATTTAGACAAGTGTGCGCTTCCAACCTTGTATGAACAGTTTGGGGAAGTCCGTTTTGTTCCAGCATGACTGTTCCCTGTGTAGAAAGCCAGCCCCATGAAGACATGATTTGACAAGTTTTGTGTACACAGAGCCCTGACCTCAACCCTACTGAACACCGTCAGGATGAATTGGAACGTTGACTGGGAACTAGGTCTTCTCATGCAATATTAGTACCTTACCTCACAAGTAGTCTTTTGGCTGAATGGGCCTAAAATCTAATAGACACCCTCCAAAAATCTTCAGGAAAGCTTTCCTAGAAGAGTGTAGGTCGTAGCTGCAGAGAAGAGGGAGTCAGAGTAACTGCATATTAATGTGCATGATACGGAATAGGCATTACCTAATCTATAGAGATGTGATGGTCCACAAACTTTGGGCCGTATAGTGTAGATAGTTGGAAAGATAGATAGATAGATAGATAGATAGATAGATAGATAGATAGATAGATATGAATATGATACATTTTGCACCATCTAGTCCTATTGGCTACCCCTTCTATTATTACATTAAGAAAACAATATTTAGTATACAATCTGTGATGCTAATGTTCATAGATAAAAGCACAGATGCACTTCACAAGGTCAAAATATAATCAAAATTATTGCTATGCATTATAATACCAGCAAGCCTTAGGAATATTAACGACCCATATACATAAACAGAATGCAAGATGCACACCCCATGTCGGCCTGCAATCCTCATTGCATTCCCTCTGTATAACTTGTTTCATGAGAGTGTGAGATGCTTGGCCAGTTTTACTGCTACATTATTAATAACCGTTAACGTTTTCATAGAAAGTATATTTATTCAGAATTCTAAGTGCACAAATGCCCTATGGTACACATTTCTTCTGATTTATGTATGTATCACCAGGTTTAAAGGGAAACTATAGATATGTGAGTAGAGCACTGGACGCAAAACAGGACACATGAGACTTTCAAATAAATTTTAAAGGCAGCTCTCTGTCAACCAGAGTATCCTTAGGGGTCCCTGGAGTGGTCTAAAGAACGTGAGAAGGATTAGAGTGCCAGAGATATATTGTGAGTACAGTAAATCTGTATTGCACACGAAAGAAAGTCACAAAAAACCTTCTGTCGGGTGCAATCAAGATTTACTGGGCTCACAGTATATCATTGGAGCTCTTACCCTTCTTACAGTTACCAGTTTTAGGGGGATGTTTATATAAGTACAACATCATCTGCAGGGCGTAGCAAATTTTGAAGGTCCAACTAGGTTCCTGTTTGCTGGAACTGTTTCCATACTCCTTGCCTCATCTGACTTACCTTTGGTTTATGCCACCCATCAGGGTGCTGGAGTAGTCAAACGGCAGATGAAGCAGGGTAGTTTGGGGCCAGTGCCAGGAACCAGAAAGATTTAGTAATTAGATTAGAGTGTGACCTAGGTTTGAGGGCTATGTGTTCTAAAGAGGACCATAGCTCCAGTGGAGACATCAGCACTTTATAGCTAAAGCCCAACTTAACTTTCAGTTAAAATAAGCTAAATACATTCAAGATGCATTAAAACAAAGGGTGTTCTAAGAATTACAGTTCATCTTAGAATGCAGCCAAATCCTGAGTAGAAAAGCCTATCCCCTGCCACCATCAGTGGTGTATTTTGGTTATGTGCTGCCCTAGGCAAGACTAAACACGAGCACCCTCCCATCCCTAGTCCCACTCCTTCCTGCTTAAGACATTTTGCATATCCTGTCAGTCTAATTCTGCAGTTACCCATCTTCTGCCTCGGCCGCTGGGCTCTGTAGCTTGCCCCGCTCTAGAGACATAACCCTGCACGGAGCTTATAGGCTGCACTTCCCCAGACTCACCACCACGGAGGTGCTGATGAGCACGATGACCATCTGGATCTCAGCCCTGGGGTCCTGTGGATGCTCCTCCGCTGCCTGAATTTAGAGATTTGGATGCTGGTTTCCCAGGGAGGTCCGGCGCATGAACTGCCACTGCATCCGGACGAAAGTCACAAACACCAATACATTGCACAGCATGTTGACCAGGTAGATGAAGGAGCTGCAGCCGGCATATATGTAGGAGTAGGCGGCATAGGTGGACATGTTGGTCCCCCAGTCAAAGAAGCACCAGGTCCAGGGGTGCTGGCAGTAATTTATGAATAATTTATAATATATTTTTTTTTTCTCTTACCTAACTGGTTTGGGGACAGCATTTTTTGGCACCCCCTTGGAAAGTGCCACCCTAGGCAAATGCCTAGTTTGCCTTGCAGTAGATACACCCCTGGCCACCATGCTGCAAAGAAGGAACCTTTCTCTGTGGAAGCAGTGATCTCTCTGCAGAGGTTTGATACACCCCCTGTAGGAAATATCTAAAGCTCTGCAATCAGCAGGTAGTGAACCTTTCTGGTTGGAGAGCTATAGCAAAGGGAATGTCAGACCTCCACAGAAAACCACTGCATCCACATATTTTATTTTGAAGAACCTGGAATGTATAAAGATGATTTCAAATGAAAGTTCAATTGGGCTTTAATGTGACTTCTCAGGTCACTTTAGGTTTACAGCAGCACTAGTTTAGTTACAGTGGATTTCAGAGAGCATACTGCGTTTCTTTTTATACTACTGGGTTTCCATTATTCCCACAATTCATTTTTAGCACATGTACTAGTAAGGCTTAACGGTATTTCAAACTAGGCAATAGCCCTAAGGTCTTTCATTTGTGAAGCTCATGTCTTTTAAAATTCTTACAGGCTCCTAAGCAGCACCACTATCTGCGTCCACATCATTCGCAACCTTGCATCATATGGAATAGAATACTGTACTGTGATTGACCTGATAGGACCAAATGCAGTAGAGAGTACTGTAACAGGTCATGTGATGCAAGGTTGAGGAAGATGTGAAGCCTAGGTGCCTGGTAAGAAGATAGGACACAAAGACAAAAAAACACTTTAAAATTAATAAAAATAAACTATTGCTGGCTATATGCATGGCACAAATAGGGTATACATTTTTAAGTATTAAAATAAAAGACAAAAGTACAAATGCTGCATATAATGTTTTATATACAGTCAGCATTACAGGAAATTGGCCCTGAACCAATAGTCTGCTCAGTTTGCAGTTTTTAAACTAAACTGTCCTAATCCCTGGGCATGTGCACAGAATGATCACCATAGGACCAATCAAATCCACTGCAGCATACCAGATAATGCGACTAACTGATGTGTCAGGAAAACATGAATTTGGCACTTGATGTAAATCTGAGTCTCTTCTAACAATGCTGCACTCAGAGATCAGAATATCTTCATGTTTGACAATATGTTGCTGGGATTGTGAAAGACCTAGGGCACCTGTGGGTACCCAGATGAGGGGAAGAATGAAGCGTCATGCTTAGCGCTAAACTTAAACTGAGCTTACTCACTATATACACAGCACACAAATGCCACCGTCCTTTTACCCACAAATTATGCTTTAATTACTGTGCCACAAGTGAGAGTTTACCAGACACATATAAACCTCAGCAGAACCATTTTCAAAAAATTAAACTCCTCGTTTATATAGCGCACGACTGTGTTTAGGGTTCAGGAGTGCGTGACATACAATATACCGAGCTCAGGAGTGCATAATGCACAGAGTACAGTTCTCAGGTAGTGTAGTGTCAAGTTCTGAAGTGTGTTCTGGAGTGTGGAATGCACAAAGTGCAGGATTCAGGAATAAGTGACACACAGAATGCAGGGCTCAGAAGTGTGTAAAGAGTGTAAGAGAATGCATGGCCAAGAGTGCATTACACAAAGTGAAGGGCTCAAGAGTACATAACACAAAGATCAGGATCAGGAGTAACACACAGAGTGCAGGGATCAGGAGCATGTAAATAGTGCAGGGGTCAGGACTGTGTATCACACAGAGTGCAGGGATCAGGAGTGAGTATAACACAGAGTGCAGGGGTCAGCAGTGTTTTACACAAGGAGTACAGGGATCAGGAGTGTGTATCACACAGAGTGCAGGGATCAGGAGTGAGTATAACACAGAGTGCAGGGGTCAGGAGAATGTATCACGCAGAGTGCAGGGATCAGGAGTGAGTATAAAACAGAGTGCAGGGGTCAGGAGTGTGTATAACACATAGTGCAGGGGTCAGGAGTGTGTATCACACAGAGTGCTGGGATCAGGAGTGTGTAACACAGAGAGTGCAGGGGTCAGGAGTGTGTATAACATGGAGTGCTGGGATCAGGAGTGTGTATCACACAGAGTGCTGGGATCAGGAGTGTGTAACACAGAGAGTGCAGGGATCAGGAGTGTGTATCACACAGAGTGCAGGGATCAGGAGTGTGTATCACACAGAGTGCTGAGATCAGGAGTGTGTAACACAGAGAGTGCAGGGATCAGGAGTGTGTATCACACAGAGTGCAGGGGTCAGGAGTGTGTATAACATGGAGTGCAGGGGTCAGGAGTGTTTTACAAACGGAGTGCAGTGATCAGGAGTGTGTATCACACAGAGTGCAGGGATCAGGAGTGTGTAACACAGAGAGTGCAGGGGTCAGGAGTGTGCAACACAGAGTGCAGGGATCAGGAGTGTGTAACACAGATAGTGCAGGGCTCAGGAGTGTATAGCACAGGTAGTGCAGGGGTCAGGAATATGTATCACACAGAGTGTAGTGGTCTGGCGTCCGTAGCGCAGAGAGTGCAGCGGTAAGCCCCTCTCAGCTTACCCCTTCTGTACATACCCCCAGCTCACCCCACAGTACAAACCCCTGTCCCAAACCGTCCCAAAGTAGAGATCTCCCCCATATCATCTGATGCAGCAGCAATTGTGAGGGGAAGTCCTCCCATTGGTTGTATGAGGAGACCAGGGCCGGATGGTAGCTTTCCTCAGTCAGGCAGGGAGAAGTGGCAGCACTGCAGTGTAAATGCCATTGGCACTGAAGCATCAACACAAATGTCAGGTGGTTGCTGCCTAGGACTCAGATTGCCCGTTATCAATTCTACCAGGTTGTTTTCATCAGATGGATTTCTAGCATTAGTTAGGCCTAGCGTATATGTCTATTCTATTATTACCTCTGACCCTTTACTTCTCTCAGTTTCAGTGTGTTCCCTTTTTTAAAAAGAAAACCTATACTGAGAAGGACATGGAGGCAACAAACATTGACCTCTTCTTCTGGTAGTTGTCTGGCCGTTCTGTTGATGCTCTGGCTTCAACACCCTGAATCACTGACCTAAAACAAGCATGCCAATGAGGAATTCTGACTATATTCTATCTAATCTGCTTGAGACAGCCTGGCAACTAACATTTTCGAAAGGGGGTCAGTAGTGGCAGCCTTCATATATTTCTTAATGAAAGTTTCCTTTAAAATAAATTACGAAGTACAAAAGGCACTCCCAGACTAAGGGAACCTGCGCCCACTCAGTTGACCCACATTAATACCCATGTAGTTTGGGTTCAGTTGCTCCTATGCAGTCCAGAGTGAAAGCCAGGCTGCTCCGGAGTTAGCTTTTAAAGAGAAGAGCCTAAGTAAGTATAGGGAGAGCACTAATGCATCACTTGCTATCAATCAACATAAAGTGACATCATTACAAGACTCCAGTGCCCAATATCTCTCTTCTCATTTAGCCTGGCTATTAACGCTATGTAATAGCACACGTCCCCCTGACAGCAAATCCTCAGAATTTACCATTTATTAATAAACAGTTATTCTACATCACTTTTTGTATATCTGACATATGCTTTTACTCTAGTAATATAAAAATAATAACCTTTAGTAAGACAGCAGTCTGTCAGTCTCTATCCATCTTTTTTAGCATTGTGGTGATCTCTATCCATCTTAGTATGCTGGTGGTCTTATGTTGGCTTTGGTCTCTTCTTGGATTTTTACATCTTTTGTGATACATTGGTGGTTGGTACAGACTGACAATAGTCTGTTGACAGTCTACCGGCATGCTGCAATTTCCTTTTAACATGCCAGTAGTCTCCAACTGTCACTTGGGCATGGAAAGATAGCATATCTCCCAACTTTCTGAGATGAGAAAGTGGGACAGCTTCCAGCACAATGGGAATTTACTGGAGACTGGAGCAGACAGAATCTGGAGCAGCTGTGCATGACAACCAATCAGCTTCATTTTAAAAGCTTAAAGTAGTATTTAAGTCTCAAAGGTTTTTTTTTTATCATGAATACATTTGTATTAGTCAGCATATGACATACAATGTTAGATTTTCAAAAAGTCCAGAAACACTTACAACAGGTGTGTTTACTGCCACCGGCCTCTATCTTCCCCTGTGCCGCTTAACCGAATGTCCGGTCAGGACCTAAGCATTGTGCACACACATCATTCTTTTAATGCAGTGCTTAGGAGCTGCCAGTCTATCAGGATATAGCATGGCCATGAGCACGAACTTAAGGGGACCATACATGGGAACAGAGCCACCCTATTGACAGCAATGGTGGAGAGAGATGATATGACGGCTGAATGTTAAGAACTGGCAGGCTGCAAACAAAAAGTATAGAGCAAGCATTGGAGGAAGTGAGGTATGCTCCAATGTAAGATTTTTTTTATATGGAGGATTTGCAGTAGTAACACTTTAACTGAACAAGCTGAGAATGGAAGCTGATTGGTAAATATGTATGGCTTCACCAGTTTTAGTAAAATGCTACTAATGCGTTTAGGCAATGGACACACCCCTTGCCACTCCCCCAGTTATGTAGACCATTAAGAATTTATTTGCCAAAAATGTATTTTACTATAAAGTTGATGGTAAATCTGAAGATGTCCATACACATTTCAAGCTAATTTTTCAATCTCTGTCTTAACCCTAGTTATATTAAGACTATGCAATGTGAGGTGCTATTTAAAGTATTCATCTAATGTGCGCCCGATCAGGTAGATTCTTGTATTATACAGCAGTTGGTAGCACTAAAAGGAAGGTACTATCAGACTGTAACATGTATGGTCAGTTTAAAGGAGATTGTACAATAAGATTGTGATGTGTGTGGCCAGCTAACAGTGTTTGTTCACTCGGGCAAGTGTGTTATCAACAGAGGTGTAAAAAGTATATTGCATTTGCAAGTAGGAGAATTTTCAAGTGATTAAGAACCACTGCTGTGTAGCGGCATCTGTACCCAATATTCCAGGTCAGGCTGAATTGCAATAAATGAAAAAAGTAATGTTAAAAATTAAGCATTGAAAATATAAAACATGTTACATTTAAGAAGTAAGAGATCTGCTTTCATGTATCAATTTGTCAAGCGACAATCCACTGCACGTTGGCCCTGTGCCGTGTTTTGTAGCTGGTTGCTGGCGACGGAATTCTTCCGTGTGACTTTTGGAAGTTTTTGTTTTCTCTGGAGAATTAATGCGGGGCATCTAGTGAGACGCTTCGATTTTCAGACTCTCAGATGTTGCAATAGAACATTCATATATTCTATTTCATCAGCTGGCATGGTGGGAAACGCTCCGCTTGTTTTCACAAAGTCAGACTTAAGAGCAGGCTGACTTATCATTTTTATAGATTTATGAGCAAAATACTCACGGTAAACTTTTCCCTTAAGTTCTTTGGTTTGCCGCTGCGGCTAAGGAAATGTTCCTGGTGGCCGTCATTTCTGGGGGTACTGGAAATAATGACGCAATATCTCCTAGCTATAGGAGTAGAATTTTTAGGACTTATGGGGCTTAAAGAGACTCTGTATAGCTCACCCCCCGACTCATTTACTGTATACTCACCCTCTCCATCCTGATCTGTTCTTCCATCAGAACTGCTACAAAATATTTGGGGTACAGGTTTGTCCCACCCCCCTTACCAAGAGGAAATGTCCCCCCCTTTTTTTCTCTCTTTCTCCCCCTTTCTGTATTTATCCCGTTCTTGTGGTCCTTTTGCTGCTTCCCCATTTTTTTTTACTAATTCTGACTGGAGATTCTCTAGTCTGTACGCCGATTATCCCACCTTATTTCCTTTTCCCCATTTAATTTGAAAAGACCTTTTACTGATAGTAGAATCATAGTTCTGATTTCTTCCTTTGCCAACCTTTCTTAAACCATGTCCTTGACTTAGAGGTGTTCCTACATTCTTTCTGCAGCTTTGCTGGTATGGCAAGTGGGCACAACTAGTCTATGTACCTGTTTTACTGAGTTTCTGTACCAATAATTACATGCCCCTGTTCCATTGTCTGTGAATGTATAAGTAAACAATTTGAAAACAAAATACCAGGGTTAAGGAGGAGCATGTGATCTCCTCCCATAATGCACTGCCCGGGCCTGAACGGCCAACCACCAGGTCCACACACTGTCACGTAAAGGAGGCGGTCAACCCTTTGTTAGTTCAGATGACATCCAACACAGAGCGTATACATCATCCAACTGCTTTTACAGACAACATATAGATGAACTCCTGCTGCCGCAAGAAAGACCGGCTAACACATTCACTCAGCCAAAAAAAAAAAAAAAAAATTTTGGTTAATACAATGGTCTTTTAAGGGGACATGGCTTGTGTATAGTTAATTGTTTATGAGGGAATCTATGGAATGATTGTTACTTATGTAGAAATGATTGTTGAATGTTGTTGAAGTCCTAAAGCAGTATATACTTTCTTGCTTGTTTAGTATGAGCATATTACTGAAGACTCCGAGAGGGCACAGGGTTGGTCGGCCATGTTTAAGAACTATGGACACCATCCAACAGTCAATACAATCCGTACACCCCTCACGTAGCTGGACTCTTGCTGCTGTAAGGAAGACTGGCTAATGCATCCATTAAGCAAAATATGTCCTGCCACTCAGATGTTTCCTGGTTCACTTTCCACACAATCAAGTCACAAAAAAAGGTTCACAATACTTCCTTGCATGATCGAAAGTTTATTAAACGAATGAGAGTCCCTATACAACAAGCATCAAAAGCAACCTTGACATGTTTTCAATGCTGGGTGCTTACTCATATCACTTAATCTTGATAAAAGGCCCCCGGGAGGTCCTCAATTGTTGGATGGTGATATATTTCTGATGATGGAAAAATAAGCAGTCTTTTTTTAAAGAAGAATGGTGTCATGGTGAGGGCCACAATCTTCCGAGTGTCTTCAACACTAGGTATTAATTAGATGCTATTAGATATAACTGAGATAATTCAGTCTGTAGCAATTTATAAAATATTTACCCTGCACTAAACAATTTCCTCCAGCTGCAGGGTAAACCTACCGCTGTTCACTGACAAGAAAGGGTCTATTAGAAGCCTATCTACAGCTTCATCATTGTATTTCCGTCTGCAAACTCACATCATCACAGTAGTGGGCCCTCCTCCATTTAACACGCATCCTTCTGGCAGCTGTCACCCGCTCAAGTTAATGGTCAGGTGACTACTGCTGCATGTTAACGCCGGCACACCACTTCTAATGGTATGTTATATGATTAAGTGCAGTTAGAAAACTAACATTGATCGTGCATCCAGGGAGAGTGATTGATTGCAGTGTTCATGCAGTGACATGCAGTGTTCCGGCATTTACATGCAGCGGCTGCCACCTGATCATTAACGTGATCGGGTGGCAGCTGCAGCTTGTAAATCCTGGCATTTGCAGGAAAATGCAAATTCCTGACACAGAATTCCCTAATCACACCTAAACTTACAGGTATGAATGGGGCCTATTTCATGCACACACACACACTAAAGCAGAATAATACACCGCCCCTTGGTTGTCCCCTCACCCTCTTTTGCAGACCTTACTAATCGTTCCTTTCAGCCGTAGCGCAGAATTGTCAGAGCTCCAGCTGAAAGGAATTAATGGGTGCCAGAGCTGAAAGGAGCAGCTATGCATTCTGCATCTGACAGAGATTTAGACCATGTAGCTGTTTCCACAAGTCTGGTACAGCGTACCTGACTTGACAACTGGCTGTGGACCGAATGGTACACAGGCCGGTACTTTGAGACCCCTGCTTTAGATGTACTTGAAGAATACTGTCAGCATTCGTTTTTTTCTAAATAGCACAGCTAAAGATGTTTGCCTTCCGGCTCTCTATGTTTGATCTGTTTTAATATTCTGCTCAGTTAGAGATGAGGTGTTTGTGTAAACCTTGAGCCATGGAGCTCTGTTAACAGGCTTTTTTCACCAATGCAGATAGGATAGCTTGAATAATATGTGTAAAGGTGGCCAAAGCACCACTTGCTGGCTGAAAATATATTTTTAGACCTAAGTGTAATCAATAAAGCCTGGCTAATAATAAATAAAGAGGATATATACTGTATATAAAACCACCATGCATTCCTTTTGATCCTTCAAAGATAGGCATAGGAGCAGCACAATAAAGTTGAACTGTTAGACTATATGACTGAAATGTCAGCCTCAGTGGTGGAATAATGAAGGTGCTAACTGCTGACATAGTTTTAATGAACTGAAATAAGCTCTATCTGCATCTAAACTGATCACATGACCTAAGTATAGTTTCAAAAACACAATGCATTCTCAAAAATAATGTGCTACAAAAATGTTCTATATAGTTTCTAATAGCAGAGCCGTTGAGATTTCTGAATATAAGCTATTAAAAATGTTGTCTCAGTTTCAGAAGCTGGGAATGCTGCCAGTAAGCAAATTGGCTAATCTCCTAAATCAGGCAGAATTATTGGTTCTACGTGCACAATGTAGTTTAACACGGATCTGACCTGGCCTAAAGCACTTCCTGGCCTAAAAGCAATGTAGGTTAGGTACCCAGAGGTGCCTGCAGGAACCTGTGTTAGTCTTCTGATTGATGCTTGAGTTGCTGTGGAGCCTCTTTGGATTAAGGTCCAGGCTCTACATGCAGCCCTAAACCCTACCCCTGCCTAAAAATTAGCAACATCCCTGTCAATCAACTGTGAAGCGCCAGAAGTTCAATAGGCAGTAGAGGTTCAGACATTTGACAACATTGCAGGGCCTTACACCAGTAAGGGGTTGGGCTAAATGGTGAGCTGCATAGCACTGTTTTATGCAGGGAGCGCACTTGATCGCAGGCCCCCAGCACTAAGATCAACTTGTCGCCAACATCTCCTGGTCTCTTACTAAAGATTAGGATATGGGAGGACTGGCTCTGAATCATGTGATCACTGTGATAGCCAATCACAGTGATCACTCATTTTAGAACCCTTGCCTATACTGTTTCTCCTCTATAAAAAGAAAAGGATACATTGTATCATTGTATCTTTCTCTCATATATAATTTAAAAAATAAAGATAAAATAGTTAGAACAGGACTTTATCTAGGTTAGTGTTATTTCTAGTGTTAGGATCAGTGTTAGTTTTTGTGTCAGTGTGTATTAGATTAAAAAAATATATTTTATATTTAGTGTTAAAAAAAAAAAAGATGTGCACTTTAGTTTTCGGGATCTACAATGGGTACAAACCATGTATGGATATAGGTATAATGTACACATATGTGGTATCCACATACACATCAGAATTTATGTTGGGTTGTTTATATTTACATTTTGTTTTGTACTATTTTTGGACACTTTTCTTTTGATAATAAAAAAATCAGGCGATACCACAAAATGAAGATCCAGTTTGCCCTGAACAGCACAAGGTATAATTCACTTGGATACACTAACTAGTTTCAAAGATATGAATCTTTCAAAGTTATGAAAGTTGCAAAACTGGGTTTGGGCATTAAAGGAGAACTATGAGGTGAGTGATTTCCGATCATCCTCATAGTTAGAGCCGACCTGTGACAAAGAAGCTGTCACAGGTCGGCTCTATCGATCAGGAAGTGAGCAGAAACATGCACCGATCTGCTCACTTCCCGATCGTCTCCCTGCAGTAAACGGTGACTGACAGTCACCGCTCCCTGCAGGGATTCCCCCCTCCACTTTCCGATACTCTAGCGCTGAGTGGAGGAACAAGTGGGGGAGGGGGCGGGCACAGCTGGCTCTGCCTTTAGATAGGCAGAGCCAGCTGTTACTCACGCAGCGGGGTGGATCTCAACAGCATTGTCGGGATCCGTCGCGGCAGCGGCACTCACAGTATATACTGAGTTTTGGGTCACGGAAGGATGCTAGTATGTGCCCTCCCGTGACCTTAAAGAGAACCATGGGGAAAAACACTTACCCCATAGTTCTCTTTTAAGCTTTTTTTACCTCCTGTTTAGATGCACTTCAATAAAGTAGGAAAAGAATTGAGTCATCAGTAAAGTGAAACCAAACAGTTTATGGGGAAAAACAAAGAACACCTGCACTGCAGGGGTTGAGTGCTCATTTATGTCTTGGGGACAGGGAAAGGCTATTTTACTTACCTGATCCCCACTCCCGCCGACTCCTTCCAGGCTGCTAGACTAGTCCTCGCACCTTCCTCTCCCCTTTGTTCCGGCCGTCTAAGGACCACTCACGTCATCACGTCTAATGCAGGTTCCATAGTACTGCATTAGACATGAGGATTCCGTAGGGCCATCCACAGCTAGACCAGAAGGGAGAGAGGTGAGTGCTGACCGCTGGGGGAGCGGAGATTAGGTAAGTAAGAGTTTTTTGCTCCATGTCCCCTAGGCATAAACGATCACTTAACCATTGAAGTGTGGGGGTAGTCCCACTGCAAGGGACATTTTTTGGTTTGCATGGAGATGGGCTTTAAGCATTTTGAGTGCCTGAGCCAACACAATTAGAACACAACGTATTGCATACTCACCATGAACTCCTGCCAGCTCATATAACACATTTTTATATTTTTGTATGCAGTTCCATCAACTGTACAAAGACAGGTTACCAAGCAACGATCCAAGTTCAAGTGTATAATAAACAAATCACACTCCAACCAGGCAGAAGTATTGTTACTTTTATGACAGAAGAGATTTGTGCCGTCCTGATGGTAATTTTCTGCTGCCATGTTTTCTTACGCGAACAGTATAATTTGCAGACAGAGAACTATAAAATGATATGGAAGCCTACTGATATTTAAGTGCCCATAAATGTAAATTACTTACAGGGTATAAACGCATGATGGAAGGGCACCACAGTCCGGCTGCTGGTTTGTTAGCTCTTCAAAGGTTTTTCTATTTTTTTCGCAAACCTGATATTGTCCCAAACTTGTTAGAAATGTGAAAAAATTTGCATCTTCTGAAACATCGCCATGGATGTTAGAAACAGGCCAGTGAAATCCGTGATGTTTCAAATATTTTTATGACATGCTATCAGTAATGCAGTGTTGTACCATGTTAGCCAGTGATTAAAGTTTAGGTGATATACTTTATTGTCTATTGATATAGCACTGACAATTTACACAGAACTTTACATGCACATTCACCTCAGTCCCTTGCCTGCATGGATCTTACAATCTAAGGTCCTTATTGCACACACACATACAGGGCCATTTCACCTTCCAGCATGTCTTTAGAGTGAAAGCCAGGTACCCAGAACAAACCCCTACAAGCACATCGGGAACATGCAAACTCCTTTCAGATAGTGTCCTGACCAGGATTTGAACCGGGGACCTGTACTGTTGAAAGACAGCAGTGCTAACCACTAGGCTCGGACCCCCTGGTGCAGAGAGCAGCTCAGATCTCATCACCTCAGTGCCACTTTCTACATGATTCAGGAACCCCTACCAATGGAAGCAGACAGAAGAGGAAGAAGACCTAGCATGTCATGTGACTATCCAGAAGACATAATAAAAAAGTAAGTAACAAAAAAACATACTGCTGTCAGGGGCCTCAAGCCTTTGGGGGGCTAACCTCAGTTTTAGATGTATATAAAAAAAAGATGGCATAAAACCAAGTGCCAGCTTTGTAAAACCACATATCAGATGGAAACTTTGTCAGTCTTTTAACTGATTCCATCAACATTTCCACCATCATCAGATCGAAATAATTTTAATTCACCAGAGAAAAGGCATTTTCCCAGCTAACGCATTCAGCAAAAACCTGCAAAAGTTGGACAAGTTGACAATTTGTCAGTTAAATTCAGTATGCAGCTAGATAAGAGCTCCCAGACAGTGTTATCTCATTGCTACTGAACATTTTGGGACTGCTTATTGATTTTGGGATTGACTATGTGCAGAGATACTGTATACTTCAATCCCTGGGAAATTATCTATGTGTTTTAGATCATTAAACACACTCCATTACATTCCCTGTGTTAGAGACAATTAGAGTTCATAAACCCAATGATTACCTTTTTAAAAGTACTATGTTGTATTTCTTACTATGTTCAGTCCTGAAATGTTCTTCTCTGTAGAAGTTCCGGAATTTCAAATGTTTTAGTGACATTGAAATGTTACTAATTATTTGGTTTTGGTGATTCAGAGCACTCAGAGAGTTTCCCGTGAGTCTCAGGGAAGCTTTAGCCCTATAATCCCAACACGGCATAAGAGCTAAAAATATAAACTAGCATTATCGGAACAAAAGGACTTTCAATCCTTCAATGTCATTGCATTGTCTCCTTAATTAAGTTGTCATGAAATAAATAAGGAGAAATAGAGATAGATAGATAGATAGATAGATAGATAGATAGATAGATAGATAGATGGGTAGGTAGGTAGGTAGGTAGATAGATAGATAGATAGATAGATCTATGGATGTTGTATTCATTTCCTGATGTACTTAAGTTATCAAATAATTGAGGAAAGAAAGCAATAGATAGATAGATAGATAGATAGATAGATAGATACACCATGGATTAACAGAAGTAATGGGTCTAATTCATTAAACTGTTATAGATGATTGCATGCTAAAAGTGATATTTATCAAGCAATATTATCACTCCAGTTATTAAAGAGGGAACGCACTAGAGATGAAATGAGAATTGCAATGAAAGCTGCTTTTTATTTTTAGGAGTGGAAGGCACCATATTAAAAAACAGCAGCTCCCAAGGACCCATTTTCACCTTTACGCCCTGGTGCGTTGTGTTAAGATGTATTTGAATGGGTTGCCAACACACCAGAATACTAAAGAAAAAGGACAAGCCCTGTTTTTGCGGCGCATTGTACCACAGCACACCGTATTGCATTACTGTGTAATGCAGGTACGTGGTGGAGGTGCCATGGAGTGCTATTTAAAACGAATGGTGCTGCAACCCAGCAACACATGCAATAGTATAGTCTGAATGAGCCCTTAAGCACACTTGCGATTTGCCCATGCAGGGCAAAGCAATGGGCTTACTTCAATGCCCTTTCGGTCACTCCGTTCAGCTATCTGAGAAATACCTAGTACTTCCAGGTAGGAGCAGCATGTCACTTACTTTATGTGACAGTGCCGGGCCAACCAATAACCACCAGCACAGTCACATAGGGAGAGTCTAAAGCTCTGTGTAAGGTTGTGCGACACAGCTCACCTCCTGCACTTCCAGCATCCCTAAAATTGCTGGCCATGTATCAGTCCTGACAAGAGAAGAATGGTCTCTGATGCATGCTGCAACCTAATGCCATTTTACTCAGGTGAAGAAAGCGCACACTGCCTTTGAAAAAGTCAATAATATGACAAAAAGATCTATTTTCTTAAGTTTGGGATGAGGTGGTGAAGGGTTAGCAACTGTCAGGTTTTAATTACTGCCACTAGGGAGATTCTCTCTCTCCATTTTGTCCCAGTAGCCAATGTCAGTGGGGCTGAAAGTGGGCAGAAAATCAAAAATTCTGAGGTGTCACAGGAAGTAAAGGGGAAATTTCCCCAACAGGTTGTAGACAGCAGAAAAAAATGCTTTGGCTTTAGATATGCTTTAAATGCGCCTAGCCTCCCTGGCGGTATTCCCGAGTGTGACTCGGGGTTAATTTTCGGTACCAATAGAGGTAACCCCGAGCCACACTCGGGATTGCACAAAAGTGTCACTTACCTTGTCCCTACGAGCCCGCGGTGTCCTCTGCAAAACGCGGTCGGCCGATGCCGGCATCCGACTTTTAGTTTCATTTTTGGCGTCACAGCGGGGGGCGGAGCCAGTTTCAAACTTTATCATACCCGTGATGTCTACTGAACTCTTGTTTGGACAGATTTAGGTGAGGTATTCCTAAGATTTACTAAGAATTACAGGCCTACAATATAAAACAACAAATTGCCATGAAAATAATGTAATAATGCTAAAATCCTGCATAATCAGACCGCCAGGGAGGCTAGCATCATTACTCAGACTAGGAGGGGAAGGGCAGCATTTCCAGCCAATTAGATCTCTATAATGGAAAGTAGTGAAATACCTAGTCAGTGTGTTGCTACTACTCCATTGTCTAGTCCACGTCTGGGGTGGCCAAGTCACTTGCCTATCAGCAGTGTACTTGGCAGGGTGGTGCAGGACCTCAGGACCTGGCTGTGCTTTCTGACAAGCATAACTGGGTAACAACACAAATCCTATGGCAGGTAAAAACAGTTCCAATACTTATATTTCATCTGTGTGTTTAGCAGTTTGCCTGGAGGACAGCTTAATATTTTTTTGCAAATAAACTAACAAACATTTCCATTAACAAATTAACAAAGCGTTGTACAGAGCAGTATTATTTCCCTCTACTTTGTGTTCATAGGCCTATTATAGAGTTGGTAGCTAAATGGTTGTCTTGGAAACTGGATCATCTCCATGTGACGTGTTTAGACTCTAATAAAACTCTTGAGTGTCCTACAATGTCAATCAATTTGCAAAGTTGTTTCTTTTCTCTCTTCCATATAACGCAGAACAAATTTGAAATTGCCTCTGTTGAAAGAGTAAATATTTCCCTCAATTTCCAGTCCTAATTAATGTCAACATATGCCAATGGAAGTTTTTGAACTCCTGCGCGTTTGAGTTTAGAAACTCAAAAATAACAAAGTAGAAAGATTAGTCGTCAGTCGCTGGAAATTCCAAATTTAGTGTATTTTCTGTGCGCCTCACCTGGCTTTTATTGACTGAAAAAACAGTACATTTTTGTATCCACTGGGAAGTTCCTACTTATTATCATTTTATGATATTGGGTTTATACTACCCGTGGCACTTTTGGAAAGCCATTAAGATAAGAAAAGTGCTTTTAAGTCTTACACTGCAAATACATTTTTTGCTACAGTCTAATGGTCGTAAATATCAAAGGTTAATAGCAGATCTTCCCGTGTTCTCATCTAAGTTGTAAATGAAGGCTGAAATTGCAGAGAATCCACCTTCATAGGAGCCCTTGTGGCTGCTATGGGAACTTGGGGTATGGGAGCCCTAGGATTCGCCACATCCAGCCTGTTCCAAAGCTTTAATGGAGCAGCAATAGAAGCACGTGTGAACGTAACCATTAATGTAGAGCTACAATGATGTGGAACATGCACTAACCCATTGCAACCATTTAGATGTAACGTCCTAACTGAACCCACTTCCGAAAATGTAATTCTGATTCACTGGAAAGAAATACTGCACTCTGTATATCATTATTATTGCACTTTGCAGTCGTTGGTTTTATAAAACTCCCTTAAAGAGTAAATATGCCTTCAGAGAACTATATGTACCCTACCTGCCTAACCTCTGAGCTAAAATACCCTATTTTGCAATCTTGTAAACATGGCATGCCACAAAAAAATTATTCTGGCTGTGCCCGCATGCTGGGTCCTTATAGACTTCTATGAGGCCACTAGATTGTGTACATCCCTCAATATTTTTGAGTTCTGGTGTTTCCAGTGAATGGTACTCTTAATGTTGTATCATACAAAGACATTTTAAACAGTTGTACACTTCCAACCTTGTGGTAAACAGTTTGGGAAAGGTGCTTATCTTTCCCAGCATGACTTTGCCCCTGTGTACAAATCTAGCTCCTTAAACCATGGTTTGATGAGCTTGGTGAGGAGAAACTTAATCGGCCTGCACAGAGCTCTGATCTCAACCCTATTGCACACCTTTGAGAATAATTGGAGCACAATTTGTGAGTCAAGTTCTTCTTGTCCAACATCAGTACCTGATCCCAATAATGCTCTTTTGGTCAAAATTCCCCACAGACACACTCCAAAATCTTATGTAAAGCTCTCCAAGAAGAATGGAGGCTGTTACAGCCACAAAGAGGGGCCCAGTTCTATATTAGTTTCCATTGTTATGGAATGGGATGTCCATAAAGCTTATATAGGTGTGATGGGCAGGTGAAATTATAGCATGTTCTTAACATGTTCCTCTTGGCTGTATATGCTTTAGGAGAGAGACTGTGAATTTGCCTAATCTACAAGTTATTCAAAGTTCAAAGCTTATCTGTAATCAACCCAGTAAAGTTATATTTTTATTTGTGATGATATTACCTTTGAATTCCAAGGCTTTGTATTTGCAGTAGTTTGCAGCTTTCTCCAATGACGCCAGCATTTCTATTCCACAGCAATATTACATTTACAGGTAGCGTAAGTTTCTGAGAACATGTTTCTATGAATTCCTCGATGAGATTAGTGCATATATATACACTCAGCATACAGACAGTTAGATAGGAATTAATTATTAAATAGAAATTGAAGCTACAGGATGATGTTATCAGGAAAAGCACATTTCATTGCGTCTTTTAGATGGCTACAGTTCAGCTCTGTGGAGTCAAATCTTAAAGAAACATTGGGTACCAGTGTGTATTGCATAGGTGTGAGAATATGGGTTACTGACCTTTGCTGGAAGGTAAGAAGCCAAAGGAGATCTGCAAAGAGAAACATATTAAGGTAGAACTCTAGCTGGGTGTCATTCAACCTGGAAGAGAAGTGGCACTGCATTTCTGAAGTTAGTAGAGACTTGGAGAGTAAGCAGTTTGAGCTCCTTTTTTTATGGCCACTGATGAGGGATCCAGTATACATATAGTCTCTTTAAAACCTAACACGTACCACTAAAAACAAATTAAATGTGAAGTGTAGCCAAAATAGCTTTATTCTTGTAAAGGCCCATTTTTTAGGGATATTGGTGGCTATAGCTGACAGACCTTCTCTATCCACTTGGTTCTCTGGCGCATTCCTACTAAGTATCTAGCAGGGGATGAGTTCCCTTGTTCCAATATTTTTTATTTACCTGACTTAGGGCCTTGTCTTTTGCATTTAAAGTGACATTAAATCCTCATGTCTTCTCATGCAAAACAGAAGTTCTGCCCAGCATGAAAACAGATACAGATTTAAAAGGAAGAGCAGCAAAGAGAAGGGAAACAACCATGGATTACAGTACGGCGCACATTACAGAATTGTTTTATATTAAAAAATCTGAGGGTTTAATGTCACTTTAAAAGCAGCACTACTCAAACACATTCGTTCAAACAGAAAGCACAGCACACAGTTGCGCTTGACCTGCTTTGCCTTTAATGCAAGCAGATCTCAGTAGATCTGGTAGGTCAAGGACACAGTCCTTGGTGGTGTGTCATCAAGCTTTATTGGGTTTACAAGATAATGCCCTAGGGAACAGCGCTGTGAGTGCATTCTTTGTAGAATTCAGGATGTTCCCGCTGTTGGAGGAAGAATAAGAAGACCTGTGCAATCATATGACCGAACCAAAGAGAAAAATGCTTCGGGGGGTTGAATTGGTTGTTGAACTAAGCTGCAGTTTGGCTTTCCAGTGTTTATATGGGAAAATTACGTATATGATGCAGTCTGTCATAGCATCAACACAGCAGCTTTTGTTCTAAAAAGGTAATACAACGGTTACAGGGGGGATTCAGAAAAACAGACTGCTGTGTTAGTGCTGGTGACAGACTGCATCGTATATGACACATTCTATTTTGCCAATAGTTCCACTTTAAGGATAGCCATTTACCAATTGCAAGCTGAAACACCTATTACAATGATATGTTAAGAAACTCTTTCTTGTTTGTTGTTGGATTTAATTTATTGTATTTTCACATATTTAAAAATACCCGAATGTGCAGTAATCCTGCCAACCTGTGACAGAGTACTACTGTTTCATCCATATTGCATTAAAGCTCTGGTTTCTTGCCCTGATGGTTATGCTGGGTACTCTGTAATATATTCACATCGTGTAAGTGTGAAATTCCACACTACGCACAGACAGAACTGCAAGCAGCTACGTACTTATAGGTATATTGGGGAAAGAAATGCTTCCGACTGGTTCGGTTTAAGGGATTTGTGAATTTCAAATGGTATATTAGCATATTTTACATACTTTTTTTGTTAATGTGATTTAGGAGCCTGAAGATATATCATTGTATAGAAACAGACCAATGCTACTAATGGGAGCGACCTTCCTTGTGTGAAGCTTTCCCATGATTCCCCTGTGCTCTTGGAGAACTGACCCCTTCCGGGAAGGGCTGCAGCTCATTTGTATGACAGATTACAGAAAGCAGTATAGCATGCATCCTAAATTAAAGTAGTGTGTTACATATTTAATTTCAGTTTTAATCTGATGTATTGACTACATATTGATTGAGCACCAACATGTCAACAGTTAAAGCCGACCTAGACTCGGGCAAACTTGTCCTTCAGACAGCATGAGACCAGTCAATTGTGAATGATAAGGCACTTGTAGCAGGCATTTGGCAGCTGTTCTTTTACCTAGGCCCACTTTTCCATCCATTTCATGGCACGTTGTGAGTGCAAGCCGGCCACCATATCAGCAGAAGTGCAAGCTATCACTGGGCAGTTCTTCCTGTTCCTAGACCCTCCTCCTGATGAAGTTATTAGTTTAATCCAGTAATCAGATATAACGGGGTAAGTCTGTTGAACTTTTGATAGGGAGGATAAAAGAACATTAGGTGCCTTGGTGCTGTCACATCCAGAAGTGTTCTTCTGCTTTTATTTGGGAATTATATGAGAATTATGTTATAGAACAAATTGCTGTTATGCAGCCAAACCTAAACTTTGTCCTTTTAATTTATTTTTTTTAAATTTAGTTTTAAAGCAATAACAGTAAACAATAACAATATCTGCTATTCTTTTATAAATTGCTAGAATTTGGTTCCAGAAGGGTTCAAACTAAGAGCATGCATTCCAAATGTAAGTTATATCCCCCTTTCTGAAAAGCATTTGCAGCAGTTGTAAGGGCATATAGTAAAGGAAGAATTTGGTCGCACTCCATTCCATGCTGAATTAGTTTATAGAAAGTTCTGCCAGAGGTCAACCCCCTTAGACACGTTTCACCCAATACTGGGCTTAGTCATCCCTACAACTAAGCCCAGGATTGGGTGAAACAGCTGTATAAACTGCTCCAACATGAAATGGAGTGCGTCTGCATTCTTCCTTTACTATATATCTGTTTGGTTGGAATGAGGACGGACACCTGTCTCTTTTCCCTGCTAAAGCCATAAGAGATTGGTACTTTATTCCTATGGCTAGGTGTCAGTCAGGTCATGACAGGTCGTAGATGTGAATGTCTATGGGGCAATGATACCTCAAAATGATTTTGTTATTGTTTTCTTGTAGTTTGCTAGAGATGATGACTTTGTCGGAAAAGGTGGATCGGTTATACCAGTCTGCTGGGTCAATGGACCAATTTTACTCTGCTTCTCCCATTTTCTAGTATATGTAGGTCCACCTGGGATCGTTTTATGAAGGAGCAGTTTGTAAAGGAGTGAGAGGACACGTGTTGGTTTGACAACCTGGAGCAGGAGAGATTCAAAGACAGTGTGTGGTAGAGTGAATAAAAAAAGTAGATGGGAAGGAGCTTATGAATCAGAAGAGTTGGAGGTGTTCTAGCCATTACATTTTTGTTGAAATTAAAAGGAAGGAGATCACTCAAAGGACATATCTTGTTATTATTCAGGGTGTTTAATTTTTTCTCATGCTATCCTGCATCTACTATTTTAAGAGATGCATACATAAAGCCAAAGGGAAATTGGGGGTTATTATCCCCAAGAGAAATGTTAAAGAGTCCAGCCTAGGGAATAGATAGCCTTTACCCCATAGGTGACCCCAGGAAGTCCGGGTAGTGGCAATGGAGATAGGCAAAGAGTCTGATTTAGATTGAGAGGCTGGGGTCAGACAAGAAAAGGCATTTAGATTCCAAGAGGTCACTTGTCCTTCTAGGGTAACCGAGAGTTTGTTTTGTTTATGATGGAGACAATCAACCAATCTGGTAATGGTGACTTCATGGACATATAAAGCCATAACAGGAAAGGCAAGTCCTTCTTTTTCCTTAGATTTGATTAATGTTTGTCTATTTGTCTAATATTTTCTGTGGCTTCAGATGAAGTTATGAATGAAGTTAAGAGTATTAAAAAAACGTTTTGGAGTTCCTGTTGGTATAGCTTGAAAGAGGTAAAGTAATTTTCTTAGAATTTCCATTTTTAATAAAGTTGACTCTGCCAAGCCAAGAGAAGGGGGCAGTCTAATATAATTTGTTAAAGAAGTAATTCAAATCTGTCAGGAATGTAGAGATTTTTTGAAATACGAACCCCTAAGTGTTTTATGCACAGGGTCACCATCAGAATGGAAAGGTATTTTGCAGGTGGAAGTAAAGTTTTAGGAGCAAGATATATATTTAAGCCTTTATATATTTAAGCCTTTGTCATAGTTGACTGGATTTGATAGGGGATGTGATGTCACTTCCTGGGAAGTTTAAGAAGACATAAGAAGAGCAAGCCATATCAATTTAAACCAAAGAATGCCAATCAATGATTATAGGTATATATTAGTCACAACTGACTGTGTAAAAATATCTCTTCAAACAGGGATACAACTTTGTAACACTAAAAGCACTTCCTCCTATTATGGTCTAAACTTGAAACAAACATATTCATGGCAAAAATGGTTTGAAACTATTTGACTCGTTCAAATCAGGGGGTTCAGTTGCTTTAAGTAAATAAAGCTACCTACTCTCTGTTTGAAGTATTCGCTGATCCGAGTTGCCACGTATATCGTTCTGTGGTATGTGTTCCAAAACCATGAAATCTAAACAAATGGTATCAAAATGATGTCTTAAACCTACGTGCCTACTGATTGGTATTACAATTTTTCCATTTTGTATTAGGTATATATGATCCTTAATGCGTCTCCGGGAACTCCCATTTAGTTTTGCTAATGTAAAATACACTGCATCAACATTGCATAAGATACGCAACTCCCTTTCAGGCACAGTCAAGTGAACGTTTCAAGGCAATAACCTTTCCATTTGGCAGTTTAACTACTTCCTCTGATGCTACCCAGGGGCATTGTTTACATGCAAAGCATTTTCTAGCGCCATGATATTCCCTTTCGTCCTGCTTTTTGTATTGTGTATAATGATTATGGACCAAATGGTCCTTGATGGATGTAGATGTTTAGAATATCAAGTCCGGGTCACTCTTAACATAATTCTCTACTTTTTCATCTGACACAAGTAAGTACTAGTATCTCTGTAAAATCCTCCTATGTATATGCTGTTGATCAGAGTACATAGCGATTATTCCAGTTGCATTGATGTTACATTTCGCCCGAGGATTAAATAGCAAATCATCTCCTGGGCTCTCTGGCACGTTGATACGATCTTTTTAAACATTTTTTGCTGTATCCTCTATTAAACTGTCTCTCGACTCTTTAGATTTCTGCTGAAAGTCTATTTCACTGGAGCAGTTGCTACATGGTCTGCGATATTGGCTATATGGTATACTCCATATGAGGGGTCTGGGGTGAGCACTAGTAGCATGTAAGATCATGTTGCCAGCTGTTAACTTTCTATGTTAAACATGTTTTGACCAGTATGACTGGGACTGAAAGTGAGGGGGAAATCTAATATTTTGAGCAGCTACAGGAACAGAAATAGAGGGGACATCTTCAAATGAGGAGACTTTCCTCACTTTAGAGAGTTTTTGGCTCATTCCCAGTTGTGTCAACAGGTCAGGATGTAAAGTGGGCCTCCTCAATAGCACACGAATGGCAAAATAAAAACCCTAGGTTTTTTTCCATTTGTTACACTTTTCAAAATTTTAAACAAAATTGGCATTAGATATAGTTTAAGATTTGAAATATACAAGTTCTTAAAGTTTTCTCTTTTCCTTTTGTGTGCTGCTTGTGTTTTTAACATATACTGTAACTGTGTTTTATAACAATAGGGCCGATCAAGGGTTCTGTTCACTCAAAACTATCTCTCAGCATGCCCTGAGCCCCTTTCTTCTACAGTTCTCTGGCTGAATTTAGCCATATATGTCCAATGGTGAACAGAAGAATGAAACAAGATAAGGAAAAAGCTGCCCATTCCAACCTGGCAAGGCATTAGAAAATACATTACTGCTCAGCGATGTAATGACCTGTAGCATTAAATTACAAAATGCCTCATATAGATTTTATATATAGTATGTTATATAAATTTTATACTGAAAATGGAATTTCTCTTTAAATTCTAGAAATAAATGCAATCTCATTTGGTCATTATGAAGACTCATTTTGCCCGCTAGCTAATACCATCCTCTGCTGGTTTTATTGTCCTCAAAATATTTGTGACCACAGAAATGCCATTTACTTGTCTCTATCTTCAAACAATATAATACACACATTGGCTTTAATATTTATTTTCGCAAAAAAAAATAAACCTCTTGCAGATGGTCTATTTTCTATTTGTTCCATTCTCATGAATCCGTCTTTGTCTTTGCGTCGGGAGCCGTGCGGCTGGTTACAGTTTAAGGTTGAGGAACTGTCTGATTAAACAGCTCTATGTCACTTGCGCTTGATTCAAATGAATGCATTGAAATTAAATTAAGAAAATAGTGTGGAATTGGATTAATATAAAAAGCATTGTCTGGAATGCTTAATACCATTAAAAGGTCTCAGAATTGTATTTTTTTTTCTTCTTGCCAAGCTCTCTGCTAGTTTGTTCTGGTCGCATAAAAAGAACAAGTGATAAGAAAATTGAATTTAATATTTTATGAGAAGAAATCAATTAAATTTCTTTTTGAGTAACATTTCATTATAGAAAATGGCTGGAAAAGAATCAGGGAATTAACTTAAATACTCCCTTTTGACTACGGAGTAAACATTATATTCTTAAAGCCCAACTCCAGGCTTATTTTTTTTTAATTGTCCCCTAGCAGGATTTTTTTTTAAAGCAGCTCTGACTGCAATACTTACCTCCTCTCTGGTGCTGCCCCCTGCAGTAAGTTATTTTGGCCATAAGATGGCCCAGCATCATTCAACCTTAAAGACTGAGAACATATAGTGAGTGAAACTCTTGATGTGTCAACTTCCATCACCACTGCAGAGTAGAGGTAAAAGCAGGGCCATCCCTATAATGAGGCTTATAATGAGGCAGCCTGAAGCAGTTGCCTCAGACGGATGATGGGAAGGGTTAAAATTAACTTTTCTCAGAGTTCTGCTTTAAGCTTTTTCTTTTACAGGCTGAACAACCTTTACATTTTTCAGCAAGGTCACTTTAAACAGCTCTATACAATTCGGAATAGATAGCTGTATAATATTAGGCTGTATCTGTGCTACACAACAGCTGTTCTGGGTGCACAGTTAGGCACAGGGGTGTAAAGAATTAATTAGTATAGTTCTGCCTACTACCCTTTAATGAGTTTATGACTAATTTAATTTTTTGGGTTAAGGCTGTAAGTGATAACATGTGAATGCTCCTGTGTAGCTGAACTCCAGACACATATAAAAACTCAAATAATGCAACTGTATTCATCAATACATCATTACCTGTATGTTTTAAATGCAAACAGTGTAAGTAAGTAATTTGATCTAGCAGCAGCCTTTACAGCAGAGCTTGGACTGAGACTGAGAGAGGAAGAAACAGCACAATTAGCCACTCTACTGCTAACAAGGAGCGCGCTCATAGGAGCAGAGATCAGATAAACAAAGAGATAAACTCATCATTCTGTTGCTTCTCCTTTCACTGTTAATGACCGGGGAACCTGACCAACTGCTTCCTGCGGATGCCTACGGCACTAGCGCCGAAACCCGTAAAAAGCCAAATAAATTGCAGCTTTAAATATTTGGCTCTGCAAGATGACAAAAGGCGAGTTATCCAACATGCCTGACATTGCCCGGAACAAGTGACAAGTAATGGGTAGGCGGGTATGCGTCGCCTGTCTCCCGGCTTTCTGTAACCCCTTAAGGATAGCTTTCACAGGGTGTGCTGAAAATAAACTCTGTCTATCCGGGTACGATAGGGATAGGAAATGTTGCACCCCCGCAAGGTATAACCTGATGGTATTATAGGCCAGTTTCAAATCCGTATGGCAATAGGAAATAAAGGCCAGTATATATGACAAGCTACCCGGATCTTGCGTGGCATATCGGACCTGAAACCCCCTGAAAGCCTTCCATGCCGTGTCATACGCTTTCCTTGTATTTGCGGACAAGGAATCACTAATAAGCCTAGTTGCGTTCAACTGGTGTCCCCTCAGTCCAACACCAGTAACTGGAAGGCCGGCACGGGAGTAGGCACTGCATCTGCGTTGGGTCTCTGTTGGAAGAAAGCGAAGATTTTAAATCTAGACAGTGCGTCCGCTGCCTGATTACACACACCAGGAATGTAAGAACAGGAAATATTAAACTTGTGCTGCAGAGAAAGCCAAGTCAACCTACGCATGAAAGACATGATTACTAGTGATTTTGACCTACCTTTATTAATGATCCCTGCAGTAGCCTGATTGTCTGTAAGGAAAGTCACTGTATGGCCGGACCATAATGGGCCCCACGCTCTAGCAGCCGCCACAATGGGATAGATCTCGAACAACGCAGAAGTATTTGCGAAGACAGGAATATCCCTCACCTCCGTAGGCCAAGAGCTAGAAAACCAATGTGAGCCAAAAATGGCACCGAAACCCAAGACAGCAGATGCGTCTTGGGGAAATAACAGTTTGAACAACTCTGCTTTCCTCGCCGTGGCTGAAAAAGGAATACCCCTCTGCTGCAATTCCAAAATAAATTTTGGAATAGTCCATGCCCTAATAGACATCCTCCCGTCCCGCACAGCCTGATCAGCGGTGCCTTTATGAGGTAACGAGGCGCAGACTCCCCCCACAAATTCAGGCTAACACATTAGCCTTCCAACATATATATATATATACACTAGTATAGTATATAGTATATATAGACACTATATTGCCAAAAGTATTGGGACACCCCTCCAAATCGTTGGATTCAGGTGTTCCAATCACCTCCATGGCCACAGGTGTATAAGATCAAGAACTTAGGCATGCAGACGCTTCTACATACATTGTGAAAGAATGGGTTGCTGTCAGAAGCTCAGTGCATTCAAGTGTGGTAATGTGATAGTGGATACATAGATGAACCCTCCGCACACCTCACAGCATTCCCGGCCTATGTAGAAAATGGTGCTCGCAGTGATGATCACGGATGGCGCCGTGCAGATACAAAGTAGAGACAAGGATCACCAGCACTCAGCGATATAATTCAATATGTCCATTTAATTTGGACAAAGTGTGATAGTAACAAAAGCCAAATTTTCGGGTCACATGTGACCCTTTTTGCTCTGATGAAGGGACCCTATGTGGCCCCGAAACGTTGGCTCTTGTTACTGTGATACTTTGTCCAAATTAAATGGACATATTGAATGATATCGCTGAGTGCTGGTGATCCTTGTCTCTACTTGGTAATGTGATAGGTTGCCTCCAGTGCAATAATATTCCACAGTCAACTGTTAGTGGTATTATAACAAAGTAGAAGCAACTGGGAACAACAGCAACTCAGCCACGAAGTGGTAGGCCACATAAGCGGGGTCAGCGCATCCTGAAGCGTACAGTGCGCTGAAGTCACCAACTGTCTACAGAGTCAATAGCTACGGACCTCCAAACTTCGTGTGGCCTTCAGATTGGCATGACAACAGTGCGTAGAGAGCTTCATGGAATGGATTTCCATGGCCGAGCAGCTGCACCCAAGCCTTACATCACTAAGTTCAATGCAAAGCGCTGGATGCCGTGGTGTAAAGCACGCCGCCACTGGACCTTAGAGAAGTGGAGACGTGTTCTCTGGAGTGACGAAAATCAGCTTCTCTGTCTGGCAATCCGATGGACATGTCTGGGTTTGGCGGTTGCCAGGAGAACGGTACTTGCCTGATTGCATTGTGCCAAGTGTAAAGTTTGGTAGAGGGGGGATTATGATGTGGGGTTGTTTTTCCGGGGTTGGGCTTGGCCCCTTAGTTCCAGTGAAGGGAACTCTTAAGGCATCAGCATACAAAGACATTTGAATAACTAAATGTGCCGAGCTAAGACAATGATCAGATATAAAGAAAAAAAAAAAAAAAAAAATTAAAAAACAGTGACTCAAACAAATGTCAGTGAAAAAAAATCAATCAGGTGTAAAGTCTTTAAATCTTCATAAATCCGCGAAAGATGTCCAAATATAGCAATAGTGATGAATATTACTTGTTCCTTCACCAAATGCACCACGTGCACCACACCAGATATAGGGGTGCTCACCTTATTGATAGACCCCAGCAAGAGGTCAAACCAGGCAATTCCCTTCTTAACCAGGGGAGGGGGCCCTCAGCTCCAATCGCTCACAGATGTCCTCCAATGGTTTAATCAGACCAGCAAACAGATCTGTGCAACACTTCTTAAATAGGAAAGCAATAGCCTTCAATCTTTATCGATCTATAGACCTCCTCAGTATAAGGTGTCAATGCCAGGATCGTGTTGACCGAAAAAAGAAAGCAAACACCATAGCGCGTACAATCCAAACAGAGTATGATTTATTAAAAGAAAATTACTCACATAAAAGCAGTGGTAACATAGCATGGAATTATCTCTTAAAAGTATGTGCAAGAGTTTCAAATGACTGCGGCCGTCAGTCGTAGAGATCAATGTAACGTCAAATGCTCCGCCCTATGCGCATTACGTCCAGCGTGACTTCATCAGGGATCAAGCTGTTTGCTTAGAGTTGAACTCTGATGTACACTTTTTTAAAAATAGTTTTTCAATTAAACTGGAGTTCTACCTTAATAAATAAAATCTTGTAAGCCTTTTGTATAAACAAGCAAACAGAGCGCATTAGAGACTTCTTAAGTAAAGTATCTAGAGAACGGCAATAGAACGCGCCGTCATTATGAAGAACAGTTTTATAGATGATATGTCTGAAGGACAAATAGGATAAATGATGGGTGAGAGAGGCATGTTTGAGAAACAAATAATACGCCGTGCCCACAGTAGGAATGCTCGATAAGATGTCGGATTGGCTCATACTGGTATGTTTATGAAATTGGTCATGTGAAGAGCAATCACTTCTTCTGCTAGTAGGAGACATTGGGACAAGTGCCTGCATGATAAACAGCTTCACAGGGAATAACTACGTGGCCTTGTAACTAACTGGAGGCATTAAAATAATATGTTGTGTTGCGTACTGAGCAAACACTGGATTACACATCACAAAACGTAAATAGCTATTAACCAGCTCGTTGAAGCTCTCCTAATCTTGCTTCCCGCTTATGGGAAATATTTATTATATAGTTCAGCAAAGACATGTGCATGAAATTAAAGTTCAGTCCAGGATTGGTGTCTCCGGTTCTGTCCGGTCCTAAAATATTTTACAAATTAACACAGGGAAATGCTGCTTGCTTTTGGGAAATGTATTGACTGTAGATTTATGTTGAGACTGTGATTCATGACTTATGAGTTCCGATTTAAACACAAGCAAGTCAGCCACAGACAGGTTGATAAGAACTCACCAAGCAGTCCGGTGATTGGGTTTTATCATATATTGCATTGGATTTCTTTCTTCAGCTATGATGTACTAAGCAGAAGTCTGTAAAAATGCTTACATAATTTTGCCCCAAGTCTTCCACTATAGTATAGCAACAGATACAAACCTTCCTTCAATCAAGAGACAGGATGTGTTAGTTTATGGGTGGAGAAGGTGATTCTACAGGCTGTTGAAGAAACACCCCTTTCTATATATGGGAGACAACTAGACCCACCATGTGATCCCTCAATGGAGTTCCCTGTCATAGTTTACTTCACCTAAGGCCCCCTGGGCTCGACCTTGAAAAATATCCTAATATTCCATAGAGGGCTTTGCATACTGCACATAGTTTAAAGAGGATATCCAGGAAAAGTTTTTCTTAACCCTTGAATTGGGGCTACCCCAACACTGGCAGGGTTAAGTGCTCAATTTTTACTGGGTGCTAAAATAAAGAAAATAAAGAAAATTATACTCACCCAAAGCTCTGAGCCAGGCAGCTGTCACAGTGATCCCCCCGACCTGTCTCCTCTTCCGAAGAAGCATTGTAATCTTCCACAGCATTCTTACACTGTGTATAGACGTGATGATTTACAGGACCTTAGACCACTGCAGAGGAGGCGTAGAGAGACTCTCTAGGGATCAATCTAAGAACACACCGGCTCAGCGCATCGGGTGAGCATAACTTTTTTTTAACCTAGACAAAACCTAGACCTTGGCCTCACTGCATGGGTTAATACAATTTTTTTCTGGAGTTCTTTAACTTTTCATTGGGAGAAAGTGACTGCTGGTAAGTGTAGAACTTAAATATAAAGTAGAAATTGGTCACAGCGGAGGCCTTGGGTTTGTCCAAACTGGATTTGACCTGGATTGTGTGGAATTGCAAATACTCAAATATGTCCAAATATTGACCAATCCATTGGGACACCAATTTTTTCCAATCAAGTTTCCAACCCTTGAAGTGAACTGTTAAGGAGGACCTCATCAGTTTACCCCAACACTCCTGAAGTCTATGACCTGCTGATGTCAATGCAATTATAGAAAAACAAAACATTGGTATCTGACTCTTAGAAAAGGATTATATGGCAGATTACCAGTGATTTGTGCTCATATGAAATGTGTCTGATCCTGTATGACATAGCATGTAGGCATGTTAAAATAAAATGACTCTTACTGAAGATGTTTTTAAATCAGGTATAGTCCATTTATCTGATTTAATCTAGTAAGCGGATCAGAATGAATACTTTGTGGATTTATCAAAATAGTATGCTCCAGTTATTTCCTTTATGCTTTATCTGAATAATCCATAGTTAATATGTACGTGTGCTGGCCCCTAACAGCAGTCTGCTTCCCCTCCGCTTGCTCTGTTGCATGGAAGAGTCTCAGACTCTCAGAAGAGAAGCAGTAAATACCATTGCTGCGTCTCCAAATGTTGCCCAGAGTAACAGAAGAAGACTTAATTGCTTTTGGAAATCCTTAATACATGATATGTCAAGGATATCTAAGACCACAGCTGGGAAATCATATTCCTGAAGAACCAGGATAGCATACGCAAAGAAGAGCTCTTGTATGCTAATGGAAACAGACACTGTGTGATATTGCCGACAACTTAATAACGAGCTGGTTACACACACGGAAATATCTGAGTGCATGTTTAGATCAAGATGTTCTCTGATATTTTATTGCTGTACTTCACTGCCAAATGTTGTTCAAATAGAATCAACCCTGACAGATATTCTTCATTGTCAGTGTCAACATTTGATAGCTAATATTAAAATGAATATTTACCAAGATGCTGTTTTTTTATGGGTGCAGAATCAGAACTGTAAAACCCTGGATCTTTTAAATGTCCTGTAATCCAAAAAGTTACACTAGGATTTTTTTTTACTGGAATTTGCCGTTTCATCCCAAACAGTGAACAGCCACTTAGTAATTTAGAGATGCCCCTTAAATAAGTCTTAGTAATGTAGAGATGCCCCTTAAATAACTGACGTTATTTATATTTAAATATTTGACTACGTAGGAACATTCATTTTGTAAACCTAGAGGCTCATTATATATCTGTTCTACATTATACTCTGCTCGGCTATGCACGCCACAGCCCACATTTTAAGGCACCTTCATTAAATACAGGCTACTGTGTGGAGCCTGCAGCACTGCACAGAGCTCTATTTGCTTAATGCGAAGAGAGAGCTCTGTGATTGGACAAGAGCAGGTCATGTGCACTTGATAGGTCACTTGAGCAGGCTCTTCTGTTTTTATTTACAAACTGCCTTATATTTAACAGCGCTCCACTGGCTTCAGACTCCCGAACAGGTTTGCCACCTTTTCTTCAAGCGAAACCCGAACACTCTGGCGTCACGTGGTATTTTTTATTTGGAGAATATACAGGAGAAAGCAAGGAGTGACAGCTAGGAGAGAGCGGGAGGAGAGACAGCCAGGAGAGAGCACGAGGAGAGACAGTCAGGAGAGAGAGTGAGGAGAGACAGCAGGGGAAAGAGTGAGTAGAGACACCAAGGAGAGAGAGAGGAGGTCCAGCCAGGGGAGAGAGTGAGGAGAGATAGCTAGGAGGATGAGCAAGGAGAGACAGCCAGGAGAGACAGCCAGGAGAGAGAGTGAGGAGAGACAGCCAGGAGAGAGAGTGAGGAGAGACAGCCAGGGGAGAGAGTGAGGAGAGACAGCCAGGAGAGAGAGTGAGGAGAGACAGCCAGGAAAGAGAGTGAGGAGAGACAGCCAGGGGAGAGAGTGAGGAGAGACAGCCAGGAGAGAGAGTGAGGAGAGAAATCCAGGAGAGAGAGTGAGGAGAGACAGCCAGAGGAGAGACAGCCAATGGAGAGAGTGAGGAGAGATAGCCAGGAGAGAGCAAGAAGAGATAGCCAGGGGAGAGAACCAGGAGAGACAGCCAGGAGGATGAGTGAGGAGAGACAGCCAGGGGAGAGAGAGAGAAAAGAGACAACCAGGACAGAGAAGAGACAACCAGGAGAGAGAAGAGACAACCAGGAGAGAAAGGAGAGACAGGCAGGAGAGAGCACATACAGGACCAAAAACCTGCACTATCCTGTGCAGCCATACCGGTACTTTTTAAATCAAGACCATAGGATAGTGGATGACGCTATCTATTCTTCATCATACTCCACAGTAAGTGTTAGGAGTACAGAACAACTCCCTCTCTACTCATCTCTATAACATAAGAGGAGTTGTTCTGTAGTCCACAGAGAACTGGGAACATTGCTAACTGATAAGAGTGAAGCACAGCCACAGAGCACAGAAAGTTATCAGTTAACTCTAGTCCTGTCAAGATCAGCATTTGATTTTCTTTTTTTATCTAACAGATCTAACAAAGCATTTTCTATGGTATGTATAACAGATCAAAAGAGACAGCGTCTATTGTTAGAGTTTAAATATGCTTTAAAGTGGACCTTCACTCATATATAAAACTTGACATTGTTCTATATATTTGCAAGTATTTTTTCTTCTGCTGCTGTTCACTTCCTTTTTCCTTGCCTCGACGGGAGAATCAGTCCCTGGGACAAAGATTGGCCATACACAACCCCAAAAAAGCAATATATGTTATTATATGGCTATTGAGCATGCAGAGGTTAACCAGGGAGAGGCATGGAGAAAACAGAGCAGACTTTTTCCCTGCTCGCGCTTCTTGTCTGATTTGTAGTTGAGTTGGGATCACAGCAAGTCTTGGTGGTGACCAGCTCAAGTAAAGACCGGCAGATTTTTCACCACCTGTTCTCAGGAACGATCTGCCGAGTGTTGGCGGTTGAGACCTGGCCCCATGGTGACCTCCACTAGCAGAAGCAGACAGAAGATGAGATGAGATTGAAGCAGCCTTGTTGTTTGGCTAAGCTCTGTTGAACAGAATAGTTAGTATTTGTCTTGCCATCTTCAAGAAGATATCCTGCAGAGAATAAAATCTAATTTTCTATACAAAAAGAAAATATCCAGCACTTAGAAGGAAGAAAAACAAGTTCACAGGTTTTTATGGATATACAGATGCCTAGTAACCTGACTATTGTATTGCCAATCATGAGAAGACGGAACACAGAGACACAAGGCTGAATTATAATATAGATTAGCATCTCCTGTGAAACGATAGGAAATAAAATGATTTTATTTCCCACACATCACCCTTCAGTCCTGTAATTAAAAGGCACATATGGTAAAAGTCAATATGATCTCCAGGAAGGAAATGTATTGCCTGTCAGAGGCGGGATACTGAAGCAAAGGAAGATGCATAGACAGTAAGCAGGATAAATTGCTCAATTCACAGAGAACAGATGAGAATCTGGAACAATGCAGATAGCACGGAGGTCCAGCAGCTTCTTTGCTATACCTCCAGATCTGACATAGTGTATACCTATTTCTGATCTCTATGGCAAGAATGTCCTCAGTTGCAGAGAAAATGCAAGTGGCTATAAGCTCTATGCTAAAATAGAGCATTGTTTCCCACACTGGAAACATTACCATCAGTGAGATGGTGGCAAAGAGCAAAGTGAAGGTTCAGATGGTTACTAAAGGTCTTTATTTATTGCCAGGTCTTTATTTAAAGCGACCCAGTGGCAGTGCCCATACTTACCTCCCTGGTGAGCACTGATTATACCTTTTATCTACAGCTGCTGAAAATTTGTAAGCGGCTTGGTCCCCATAACCCGAACCCCTATCTCCTTCCCTGCTGCAGATATTTCCCATTGATCCAGTGAACCGCTGTCACTGAAACAGGCCGTGAGGGGAAATTTCCTCAGTGGGGACATAGACACCAATAAAACCAGAAAGAAGTTCTAACCCTTCCCTGTGCATCTAAAACAAACAAGTTGAAGTTGGGCTCTAAAGCTGAACTCAACGCAGCTATAAGGGCACAAATAAATGCAGCACTTAATACATCCTTCTGTGTATTTTGTTTAGGTGCAAGTACCTGAATTTGATTTAGTAGCAATCTCGTATAGGAGAGCTCAGATTGAGGGAGGGAAAGTAGCACATGGGGTCAATCTGTTGTGCTGTAGTGCAACCAACATGGTGATGGTGCAACAAACATGCAAGAGAGAGCTCATTAGACTGCTGCTGCTTCTCCGTTCACAGTCACAGGGGGGGGAGCAAGACAAATCTCAGAATTGGGTGGCCAGAAAAACAAATCCTTTGACAGATAAAACAGTTCCCGTATATGTAATTGTTTGTTTAGCTGTTTGCCTGCAGTCCATCTAAGGCTCCATTTGCATATAGCATTTGAGTTTCCTGCGTCGTTTTCCATGTGGAAGACTGCACGGCAACGCAAACGCTAAAATCTTCAATCCACGCGGATTCCGCTCGTTTGCGGCTATTACATATCCGCTAATAGTGCGGAGTCCATCAAAAAATCACGTTTGGACTATTTTGCCGGCTCAAAAGTCTGAACAATGCACATTAAAGTACATTGCTTTTTCTGTTTAGAGCGGCTCCACACGTATTAGGCCAGCCGAATACACGTGGACAGCCGTTCCTGTGTGAATGGAGCCTTATGCTTATGAATAGTAGCATATCTATTAAGTAATTAAGCAATGAGACCTACCTTGTTGTGTTGTTACCTATGGGTTAGTTGTTGGCATATTCAATCACATGCTGCCTTCTGATGCAGCTGAGGGGCTCCATTTTTGGAGATATCTCTACCACAGCTTTCTGGTTCCACCCTACATCCACAGCCACAAAGTCAAATGATGTTGTCATTCTCATGGTGGAACCTTCATAATGTATGTTCCATATGACAGAGAGTGGGATAGAAACATCAAGAATCGTAAGTGCGTCAAACCACTTCTGTCCAATCAAACCTCAAAGCAGTTTGGGAGGTATTTGCTTTAAATAGCAATACCCCAGAGATTGTAAATAAAAGGATATAAAATAGAGATATAAAAATCCTTTTACAGGTGGGGGTCTAGCCTCCTGCATCTATTAAAATGTCAGCGTTGACTGCTCTTGAGTGATTTGCAAATTAACATAGCAAACAAAATTATATTCCCAATCATTTGTCTTATTATTTTCAGCATAAATGACCTTTTTTTTGCAAATGAAAGTAAATACTGTCAATGTCCAATGGATTGTCCTTTAATTAGCCGAAATCCATTTTAAGCGTACAGCCCATAAACTACTCTTTAAATTATACTTTCAATCAACCTGATGTGCCCGTGTTACTCAGGGCTAAATATTATGTAAAGAGCAGGCGTCGAGCATTCATTTTACCCTTTTATCACATTAAATACAAAAAATAGCTAGGGTGTTTCTCTGTGCCGGAGCCTGTTATAAATCATTGTTCAGAATTATATTTCAATTACTTTGTACTTTACGCAGCCATAACAAATACATTTGCAAATTGCATTAAAAGTTAGCAAACTGTACGCAGCGCTGAATTATTAAGGGGAATGTTGAAGACTCTTTTAATCAGCGTTTTCATGAAATTAAGTAATGGCTGCAATTAGGAGAACTATCAGCCTGTTAAACGATGGGAGGTTCGGGATCTTAACATTATTTAGAAAAAAACAATATGAGCTTTATTAAAGAGGTAATTCACAATTTTTATTTAACTTTTGTAATGCCGCAGGGAAAAACCTTGACAAAAATATCAGAAGACAATTTGGTTGTGTGGGGCTTCAGTGACCAGTAACCGTAACGGTGCTTGTAGAATTTGGGCTGCTGGTTAAGGGTCCCGACACCCAAATTAGATAACAAAAGATAATGCTGCAAGCCTAGTGGGCAACGCTTACAACTGCATTGATAGCCAGCATGGGCCTCAAGGTAAGCAAAGCTTTTGGAACCGGTGGTCCGAAATCTTGTGCTCCTTCCTCCATTACAACTGTTTGACACCTACGCAGTAAGATAAAACACATAGTAAAAATATCACTATAACTAAATAATAGTGTCCACAGAATAGGCTGAATAAAATACATCAAGAAATACTCTCAGAATATCGCACTCAATGACAGGAGGAGATCTTGGTCACATGACATTTGTTTGTAAAATACAACTGTGCTTTTTAAACATGGCAAAATATTTTTTCTTTGCAAAATATTTCTCTGTTTGGGCCCCCCTCCTATCCCAGGCCCTATAGCCGCAACATGGACTTCTATGGCTATTGTTACACCACTGCTGTTGCTGTAACAGTTGGGCGGAATGCCGGCCAGAGTGTCCCAGGATGCAGTGCCTGGGTGGGGGGATACAGAACCAACACCCTCCTTCCCCCGCGTGCGTGCACCACCAGCAACACGACACACCTTGCCCCCTGCACCACAGGTGGCAAAGAGGCTAGGGACACCGCTGGTCAGATAAATATATTTGGTTTGAAACTGCATCATGTTAAGTGTTTGTGCACCAAACTTTTTAATACCAATATCACTTTTGAATCACCAGTATATCATCAACTAAATATGCCAGTGTTCTATCACTTCTCTGGACCCGTGAGATTTCTGGACTTCCGGGTAGTGTACAGCGAGTCCACAAATCTCACATCCTACTGCCCATGTGCGGATCCAGAAATGTTATAGGCTCATTCATATAACACAATCCCGCGTGTCCAGACATTTTATTGCCGCATTTCTTGCCATATAATGTTAATAAACACAAAATAAAATTACTAATAAAATCTAAATAATATATGACAATAATAAAAAACTGTATTATATATTTATGCGTGTCTATATTTTATTACCTTATATGGGCCAACAAAATTCCTGCAACCACGGGATTGTGTTATACGAATAGGTCTGTAAAATTTCTGGATCTGCACATGTGCAGTAGCATGTGAGATTTGTGGACTCCCTGTACACTACCCGGAAGTCCAGAAATCTCACGGGTCCGGAGAAGTGATAGAACACCGACCTATCAATTACCTAAAAATTGCTGTAGTTATTTCTGTAGTCATGCTGCAATGCACAGTAGAAGAAAACACTGTGGTAGGAAATGAAAACATACTGTGATGGGAATTTATCAAGACTGGAGCAGCAGAATCTGGAACAGCTGTACATGGTCTACCTTTCATTTTCAAAGTATAATAACTGAAAAGAGAAGCTGGTTGGTTACTGCACATAGCTGCTCCACATTCTGTCTGCCTAAATTTTGATAAATTCTTCCCTTCATGTGGATCTTTGAAGTCCCGTCAGGATATAAAATGTGCTCATAAACTTCAGCCACACCCAGCAAAGTTGTGACAGACTTAGTTCAACTTTGATTTGAGCTGTTCCTTCGTCAAAGTCAGTTCTCCATAGCTTCCAATATATGGAAAACACAGATCGGTGATAGCAGTAGCTAGGGTTGCCACCTTTTCTTCAAGTGAAACCCGAACACTCTAGAGACGCGCAGACAAGTTTTGGGGAAAATTAGTCGTGGCTTATTCATATCTAAATAGCGCCACCCATTTATATGCAAAAATTACAGGTGAGACTATTTTCAGTGGGGGGCCAGTAGCCCCTATCTTAATTTTGGTTGCCCCTGTCTGCCTGACATCTTGTGTCCGGGTTTCTGCTGCCATGAAACCCAAACAGAGCATTCAAAACCCGAACTGTCCGGGTGAATCCTGGACAGGTGGCAACCCTAGCAGTAGCTCAGCTGATAGACGAAGCTCCGTCTGTCACAATTGTGACAACTGCTAGGAGAACGTCCCAAAGGAAAAGGGACAAAAATTATCAAACCCTGCATCACCTCACCCGGACATGGGTAATCTGTTCTAGGTAGAGCTGTGCGCTTAAATTGTCAGCTACGTTTCTCATAATGACAGCCTGCTTGATAGCGATGAACGACTCTGGGGATATTTTAGATTTCCAAGAAGGTAATTGAAGCAGCATAAAATGAAATACAAAAACTCGAATGCGCTGGAATTAATGCAAAGCAAACCAGTCAGCAAACACAGCATAAAAGTAGAGAACGAGTCCTGCAATATGTTATAACATATGTTTTTTGAGCAATTCCTGGTCTTCTGAGCAGATGCGATTCCCATTGCTTTGTGGTGCTCAAATCTCCGTAATTCCACCACACACATATAAAGTATCCTTAATTGGCAAATTTGTGGCACATTATAGATCACGCCAGTGATAAGTAAGCTCCTGCAAAGAACACACAAAGCTTGTGTTAGCATTTTTAATTCCCTGCTGTTGAAGTGGATACAGGAAAAGTGCTATAATTTGTGTGTCTTTTCGTCAGGTTTTATCTATACGGGGGAAGTCGTGCATCGGATGCTCACAGCAACACAATATATTGCTCCCTTGATGGCCAATTTTGATCCGAGCGTGTCCCGGAATTCTACCGTCAGATACTTTGACAGCGGTATGTAATGAAGTGTTTTATAAATTCAGTGCTTAACCTGTGTGCCGTCTATTTCTATTTATGGGCCACAAAGCCAAACCTCCAGATGACTTACTTAGAGAGTCACTAATGTAACCTGAGATATTTAAAGGGATATTTTCTTTAAATGATTTAATCTGTTAATAATAGTGATGGTCTCTATAAAATCTACTGATTTGAAAAGGTGTAAATGTGAGTGACATTTTATTAGAATTTACTTGAATGAGGACTTGCTTTAGAATATTTGGTATCTTTTTAAACTCTCAGATTGTTATTTTGTGTGTATTTTTGATAGATATAGTATTGTTTTGTATGTCTCAGCTGTATCCTTTTGCCCTGTATCCTTTTTATCCCAAATGTCAGATCTAAATCAATCCAGTTAAAGAGGAACCCCAGTCATTTAAAGAACTCCAGGGGAAAAAAACATTCTTAACCCTTGCAGTGGGGCTACCTCCACACGTTCCCCAAACTGCAAGGGTTAAGTGCTCATTAGGTAAAAAAAAGTTATATGCACCCGAGCAGGCAGAGTTGAACGGCTGTGATAGCACTTCCTCCAGCCGGTCTCTTCCTCTGCTGGAGGGTTGGTATGTTCCTCTACGCCCTCACATCCTATACATTGTGCATATAATGTGATGACTCGAGGATCCTTAGACCGCTGCAACGGAGGGGGGGCAAGGAGGAAGGGAGCAGTCTAAGAACCATCTGTCTCCGAGGGTCAGGGGAGTATACACATTTTTTTTCTTTAATCTAGACACAAACAAGCAGTAAACCCTTGTTGTGTGAGTGGGTAAGATTTTTTTCACGGAGTTCTGCTTTAAAAAAATTAACTGTTGCAGTGGGGCTAGAGTTCACTGCTCACTTCAAGAGTTCACTGCTCGTTTTGGTCTAGGGGCCAGAATACAGTACATATACTCACCTGATCCTATCTCCTGCGCTCTAAGCTCGCTTCCATGATGGACTAAAACCTTAGTTTACTAATTTGTATTGAGATTGCAGTCCATCACAGGAGCAACCTTGGAGCAGTGACTACTTTACAACACACACAGGGACTATTGGGAACAAAAGTAGCCACCCTCCAGAAGGAAGGACAGTGTCAGCACCAATTCAGAGATGATTTGAGGATCTACAGTGATACACAAAAAAGATAAATGTGTGTTAATAGTTAAAGAACTTGAATGCAATTTTAAGGTTTAACCCCTGAGTGTTACTTTAAGAACTGACATAAGACTTCAGAATCTTTTTCACTGGTCACAGATTCCTTTTGCAGGCTGTGCAGTAAGGAGAATGTGTTTAGCTTTCTTACTACTGTGGATGTATTGCTCTCAAAGCATCTGGTCATTCTGGCCAGCACTGAAATTAACCCTGTATGCCTAACAGACTTCCTTAGGCTATAAAAGTTCCCAGAGTGTCTCCTCAGCCTAACAATTATGTCAAAATTTAAAATACTGTGATGGTCTTTTTTATTAAAACTACAACTCTTATTTTTTACTTACTACTAGACTCCCTCTTTCAGCACTCATGTGCTGTGGTGGTGGTAGGTGGTAGGCTCTGAGATCTGAGATGCTGAAAAAGACTTGTGAGCTACTGAGAACAAAGAAGGGAATTTATCAAAAGTGGAGCAGACAAAATCTGGAGCAGCTGTGCACGGCAACCAATCAGCTTCTCTCTTTTATTTTCAAATCTTAACTGAACACACTGAAGAGAGCAGCTGATTGGTTGTCAAGCACAACTGCTCCAGATTTTGTCTGCTCCATTGATAAATTCCCCCCAGAGTGGTTAGCTGGAAAAAGTTAATTGTCTGCACTAATGCCCCCTATTCCGTAACAACTTCTGTCCACAGAACTGGTCTCCAGTAATGTATTGACTATGCTCACAGCTCCCCTGCTGCCTCTCCTTGATTTTGACATGCTTTGTGTTTGGAGCCGTGACAGTAGTGGGGATGCTACGGGGCCACATCAGAAATATGTTATGGAGCCCATGATCTGTAGTCTCGTCCCTGGCTTTAGATATATTTTTATGAGATTTCTGCTCAGTCTTTGATAATCCACAAGCAAAATGAATTGTTGGGCCTTTCATTGTATATTGCATACACAGTATTCAATGTGTAACATTATCAAGCAAATGAAACACCATTTAGTAAATCGCTGTCATTCAGTACTGAACACATTACTTTGGCTGTGAGGCAAAAGAGCCATTGAGATAGAAATGCCATTATAACCTAAATAATAAGCAGAAGCTAACCATTGCTTCTGGTGCTTTAAACAAAAGACAAACACATTGATCTGGAAGCAATTGTAACAAAGAATGGTATACTAGTAATAGCTTACTTAATGAAGTCTATAGATAATAGCTCTGTGTTTCATCGGCTAACGACCTACAAAATGTCTTTCTAACACACTGAAGGGAAAAGAAGCTCAAGCCTGTAAGGGGATTATTAAAACCCTATTTGCAAAACTGTGACTTTTTTTGTACTTATCAGAATATTTTCTTCCAAATGCAAACTCAGGGTGTCCTATTGCCGCAAGAGTTAAAGTGAAACTCTACTTTTATTGAGGGGAAAAACCCTCTTCGGGTAAGTGTCATGGCGCAAGAGTTTAGCAAAGTTCGTTACAGATTGTTACATGTTTCTGTTCTCTGAATGCTGAGACATCCCATTCCGTTAAAGCCCAACTGAAGGATATGTTTCACTCCATCCCATCCACCCCTTCCACGCCCCACTATCTGATCTCTAGGTTAAAACAAATCCATATCTACCATAAGCTGCAGTCACGAGACACCACAGCCCCGGGTTTTCACCTCTTCTGGTTACTACTTGGTTGGGTCCTTCTTTAAGTGTCCACATCAGTGCCTACATGACATGGAGACACTTCCTATTGGATGTCCATTGGCCAGGATCCTGTCAGGATCCAGAAGAGGACATCTGTGGGGGGGAGTGAAGGGGACCGGTACTCTTAGGCATCATCAAATTGCTTGATTCAATGTCCCCCATCGAGAAATAACAGTAGCGGTGAAGGACCTTGAGCGGGAGATTAGGTGAGATATATCTGACGTCACAAGATAAGGGGAAACAAAAGCCTATCAGGATGGATTACTGGTAGGTGGGAGGGTTTTGGCTTAGTGAGAGAGGGGGTTACAGGTACGGTGCTGAGCAGGAACAGTCAATGTCTGTCCATTTATACACAACGGGCGGTCAATAAGCGGTTAAGCTTTAGCATAAGTTTATCGAAGAATCTACAGAATTCAGCAAGCTTAGTGATAGAAATGTGGTCTTATGAGTAAGCGTGTTTGTGCAAAATGGGTCAATGTGGTTTTGGGATGACTGCTGTGTAACCTTTTATATCTAAAGAGAAAATACTAGTACCGTATTAGGAAGACTGCTTACCCTTTGTGTAGGGGATTCTTTGGCATGAAATTTCGCCCTTTAATATTTACTCACAGTTATCCATTATTGGAGTTGGATAAAAGTGACACTAAACTCAGAAGTTAAATCCTTAAAAATACATTCAAGTACCCTAACTATTAACAAAAATGTATCCTATTTGTGTATCACTCGGCTGTAGATCCTCAAATCATCTCTGAATTGGTGCTGACACTGTCCTTCCTTCTAGAGGGTCGCTGATTTTGTTCCCCATGGTCCCTATGTGTGTTGTAAAGTAGCCACTAACTAAATGTGAGATTGTAGTTAATCACGGGAGCGAGCTTGGAGCTCTGTCACCACTCTCACAGAGTCTACCTTCTGACCTATAACTCAATGTCTAAACAATGTAACATTATCATTACTTTCTGGAAGCAATGCATGATGGGATATGTAGTGTTGATAAATTGAGATGGCATCACATCAAGCAGCGGGGAAAGAGATACAAAGCACACTGGGAATCCAGGAAGATGGTGAAAGTGATGGGCAGACGGAAGGCAGTGCTCACTACAAAAAAGAGATTTTTTTAAGAGAGGTTATCAAAAACAACTCTAGCATGTATTCCTATTACATCTCTGATGTTATAACAGGATAGTATATGCTGGGAATTTACAACACCTTTAACACTAATTGGATTGTATTCACAACATAAAATAATCTTTGGCTCTTTTTTACATCACATGCTCATTATGACACATTGGTTATGTCATAATGCCGTATACATTTTATAACAGCACTCCTTCGCCATTCAATTTTCCATGGACCAAAAGGTGCCAAACCTACCAGTGCATGAGGTGAGGGGAGGACTCTCCAGACAGTAATAAAAACCAGAGAGAGGCTCCATTATGTCCCAGCTCTGGCCAGAATTGTAAAACGATTTGACTTCAACTGATGATTCATCGTATATACAAAGGTCTTTCTAATATTTTGGTTTTATTTTGCAGGCACGGCACTAGTAGTCCAATGGGATCACGTTCACTTACAAGAGAATTTCAGCCTTGGAAGCTTCACATTCCAGGCCACCTTAATCAACGACGGTCGGATAGTGTTTGGATACAAGGAAGTAAGTAGATGTGCTTCACATCAGTGATATGTGCTGCCTCACTTCATTCTAAGAACGGAAATTGTTTTCATAAATAATCAGGGCCGGTACAAGGATTGTTGCCTACACAGGTGAAAGAGCATTTTTGCGCCCCCCTCCTCCGCACCCCCCTCCCCCCTTCTCCCACACACTTTTTTAATTTTTATTTATTTTTTTACATTTTGATTTATTTGATTCTCTTTCACTTTTTTAGTTGTTATCATTTTTTTTCTAATTATTTGTTAATTTCTTTATTTTTTTAAACATATTATCTTTTACTTTTTATCACTTTAATTATCGCTTGACCTGCCTATATGGTAGTGCCGGGCCTGTAAATAATCTTTGTGGTATCACCTTGCTGGCCATTTTGAAAAAGTTTTTGTTCATTTTGATCTAATACACGTTGTAAGTGTTCCTGTGCTGCTCTGTGTCACATCTAAATAGCAGATTTCAAAAATGTGATTCTTGACAAGCTGGAGACTTTGTCTAAAGGTCCAGGGGGAATCTCTTCCCTTGTGTGCACTAGAGAGAGGTTTGATGACATCACCAAACACGCTCCAGATAAATTACCAGTAGTGGTGAACAAACGCTACACATTTGGGACAAATTGCTTCCTATGGAGTGAGACATGCAATAAGGATGTAGTAGCAATCAATAGCTAATGGTTGCACAATTCTCCAAATACGTGTGATTGATCTCTACTGTGAGCTACTATGTGCTACGTGCATGCCTCACTCCATAAGGAACCATTTGTTACAACTTTCCCCCTCCGCTCCAGCTTTGTATGGTCCTGTGAGTCATCATGTTCCATGTTCAGCAATGGTATGTCACTATAGTGGCTGGAGCTGAGGAGGAGACATGCTAAAGGGCGGTCTACGAGGCAGCCAGGGTCGTAGTTCAGGTGAGTATAACTTTGTTATTTTAGCTCCCTAGATAAAACAGGCACTTAACTCTTGCAGTGCGAGGGGTTGACCTACTGCAAGCAAGAGTTAAGGTTCAGATCAGGAGACAATGAATTCTCATCGGTTGTCATGGGTTCAATGGGGCAGTTACATAAAACAAACAAATAAATGAGAGAATTGTATAAATGAATAAATTAATTGGTGGATTGTGCTGTGACCAATATGATTACATCCTTAACAATTAAAGTGAATTCATCAGTTTGCCTACTCGGGACAAGTACCAATTGCTCTTGATCCCCCTTCCTCAGCCAATACCTACCTTCCTCGCACACCCCCAGTACGATACATGCTGATCTGTGTCAGAGCTTACACAGGGAATATAACTTTCCCTTCACGCTCACATGACAGTATATGGGCTTGGCGATTGGCTGCTCACTGCATCTTGGGAGGCTGGGGAGAAGGTCACATGCTCTACCATACCTGGAAGTCCTGGGTATTGCCAAAGACTCTAGCATGAGAAGAAGTGCTGCAAGTATCAGCAGATAGGAGGGATGTTTTTATCAATAGAACCTGTCACTTTGCAGCAGTAGTAGGCAAGCTCTGGCCTTCTAGCTGTGTTAAAACTACAAATCACATCATGCATCTGTCTTTAGGAGTCATGCCTGTGGCTGTGAGAATCCTGCAATGCCTCATGGGATTTGTAGTTCCACCACAGCTGGGGGGCTGGAGTTTACCCACCCCTGCTTTACAGAATAAAGTGGGACTACAACCTCCTATCCCTTACAGCCAAGGAAGGTGCCATCTTGGCCTCTACTTGGATTGCAGTTGCCATGTTACTGCACATGTGATCAGCTATGACCACATTTAAAGGCTTGAAAGTTTGGTCGAGAGCTCAAATAAGCACATTGCCAACCTTGAAACTTGGCGTACCTTGAAAGTAACTTTATTTGTAGACATTAAATCGGTGGGTAAAGTTCCCCTTTAAAGAAACATTTATTAATGTTGCCGGGTCCATTTCTTGCATCGGAGCCCAGCGGAAGCTAGCAAATCAACATATAACTATCAGGTATATTTAAGGGCTTATTCAAACCAGTTCAGTTGAGCTGCGTTGTTCTGCACAGATGATCGTAGGCTCAATGTCAAGGCACAGAGAGAACAATTGTTTTCTCTGTGCCCTTTTCACACCACAAAGCTGCCTTGAGGTGGGTTGCATTGCGTTGCGTAAAAATGTTGACATGACGCATTTCTTTCACAAACCACCGGGCTCCCCTAAAGTCCCCATTGGTCACCGCACTGCAGCGGAGCATATAAAAGAATTGAATTGCATTTGGTGTCATTTCAATCAAGTAAAAAAAAAAGGCAACAGTGCCACCGTACAGAATGGACTCCAGCCCGCATGTTGGAATGAGCAAAATCTTACTGTTTTCCTTCCACTTTAATGCAGAAAGTTTTCTATTCAGCGTCTTAATATACAGGTTAAAGACAATTGCAGTTATAAAGAACTCATATGACTGTAATCTAGCCTGGATCATTCTCCCCGTCTTGATTTCCTTCAAATGGCGCACTTTCATTAATAAGTCACAACTGAGAGGTTTTGCAATTTAAAGTTCTTATGTGCTCGGCAAGAAATAATACGAGTTTAAAGTAGAAGACCAGTCAAGAGGTTTTTTTCATGTTTTGATTAGAATGCGGAAGATTTAGGCTGGCCACATGGGTCGTACTCTGATTGTGCAATCTCTGTAACATCTCCTTTACATATAGTATATAGTGTATATAGATGTGTGTGTGTGTGTATATATATATATATATATATAGTTAGAGACTAAAGAAACCTGGAGGCTGCTGGCCGAGAAGTAACATAGAAGGCTGTACTGCAAATCCAGAAAAGATGATTTGCAGAATCTTTGTGTGCCAATGAAGTGTAGGAAATGTGTGTAAATCACAAGACTGACTGTACAGAATTACATGTTGTTTGGCAGGTAAAAAGTAAACTTTTAATCTAGGGGATTCATATATAAAACTTGCTCCTAGAGGAATTAATCATCAGCGCCATCTAGGGGTGCTAGTGCCATCCGAAATGGCATCCGCCCAACCTATATATGCAGCCCTTTATGTCTTTCAGTTGCATATTCATCTATTAGCCTGATGTTTTATCTCAAAGTTTAACTCCAGGCAGACATGTAAATGCACAGATAAAACACGTATATGTAAACGTATACCTAATTTTTCTTCTGCTGCAGTTCGATAACAGCTATGGGTCTCTTCACTCAGCACCCCCAACCTGTGACTAGACAGTGATAGGAGAAGCAGCACACTGATGAGCTCATCTCTGTCACTCTGTCTTCTGCTCCTATCAGAATGCTCCTTGTGCTGCAAAAAACTGATTATCTCCATGTCCTGTGGCTCGTGTTAATAACTTAGAGCAGTGACGCATTCCCTATTGGATAGCTCTTTCCAAAGTTTTAATGGGACAAAACATGGTTGAAAGCAAAGTATGTATGCTGCCATGTTGCAGAGAGTGTCATGATTGGGAGCTTAACCTAGAGCCCCAATGTCACATACTCAGAACAAGTATTCAGATCAGGACTTGTGACTTTTCTTGTCCCGGGACAGAAGCTTTTGGATAAGCATGGCAACCAGTTAACTAGCATTTTAGGAAGGAGATGAAGTGATGAAATTAGTGCATAATTACACTATGAGTGCAGGGTGATTTGGTTATGGCCCCTTAGGGTGCGGGTCCATGACCCTAAACCTATAATAGGTCCTGAGTCATAGTAAATAAATGACACTGGTTGTCTGAGGACATCTTTTGGCAGACAATAGGTATTTTGGGGGGGGGCCGTGCCTGAGAGGAGGTGATTATTGCAGCCATAGAAGCTTTTTATTTTATACACTGGCTAGGGCTCCTTTTTTTTTAACAAATTAAAAGTTTTTTGTTTTGCCCAGAGTTAAGCTTTAACAATCGCAGCCTTTAAATATTACCCTTAAGCCTCCACACTTCCCACAATTACATACAGATATGTATAATTAGGAACCGTTGTACGTTTATAAGAATACATTTCATAAATGCTTATTGCTGAATGAGTCATCTAATTTACACAGAAAAACAGTAACCTGGGGGGGGTATCCAACTTTTTCAAGCATACAGCAGAGAAAAAATAAAAGTATTTAAGTTCTTCATCAAGTGCATGAATGCAGCACACAGTAAACACTTAAAGCTCCTGACCCTATGCGTCATATTCCTCCATAGCCTGAGCTTGTAAGGACATCCTAAAAAAACAACAGCTGTTTATGGTATAATTATAGAGTTTCTGAAATTCTAACTTTCAGTACTTGATATGCTCTAGGGATAATTGGCTAGAGTTATCTTTATTATTGGCTACATGTTTTTTTTAGCGTTCTTGAAGTTTTACGTGTCAAAATGAAGTATAAGACTGAACTAATTAAAAAGTGAGACATTCTATAAAAGTAAAAAGCTGATGAAATCAATGCATATAACCAGGGCCAGTGCATGCCTTTTTGTGGCCCTGAGCAGAAGTTGATTTTGGTGCACACTACGGTCCACCACAATCTCTGGATAAGTTGAAAGCATGCTCATGAGCAACCACAAGGTGCCATGGGATTTTTTAAGTAATTAACGTACTGAAAATATATTTTTTTAAACATTAAATTGATTAACATCATGGGGTTCATGTGTGTGTGCATGCTTATTACTGGGTGTCTGGAGTTCAGATTCAAAGCCCAATTAAACATTTGTGTACAATACTACTGTTACAGTGTACATACTGTTCATGTGTCTTTTTGTACACTGCTACGTTTGGCGGCAAAGGTTAAAAATGGAGACTTGGGCCGCTGATCTGAGACACAAAGCAGCAGTCAATGCAATACATGTAGGAATTGATGCACCAATTAAAAGTCACAAAATGTAAACCTTGCTGCCACCCAGCTGCTGACAAGCCTGATGTACTCCCATCACAACTCAATACAATTTTCAAGCCATAGGGATTGTAGTCCACATACATGATTTCTCTTATCAAGCTACGATGAATGGTGGTGTGTTTTGGTTCCTTAAAAAGCATTGGCTACCATACTTAAATTTCCCCTGACCCTAATGAAATAAAGGTGTATCTGGTGCAAATATTTGGAAGTGGAAAGAGAGCACGGCACCTGTGTGATTATTCTGTTTTTATCATCCAATAGTGGTTAGGTGGTGTGAATATGTGTAATCTGAGTAATGACTAGGCAGCTATCACTGGCCTAAGGTTCTCCACAGTATCCTTGGCTTAACAGTGAACACAGTAGATGTAGGAATTGAAGTGCCACACCAATTATAATAGTCCTGATACACATTTATTCCACTAGGGTCAGGGGGCAATAGAGTGGAATAGGGGGTCCAAAAACACATCCATCTGGGGTTAGTTAAAGAAATCATGTATGTGGACTACCATATCTGCAGCTTGAATTTTTTTTCGAGCTGTGATGGGAATTTCTACATCTACTGTGTTTAATGATGTATCTGGGCTATTTTAATTGGTGTGGCACTTCAGTTTCTACATCTACTGTGTTCACTGTAGAACCAAGGATACTGTGGAGATCCTTTGGGTTGTGGAGGCTGCCTACCCATTAGCACATACTATATTCACATGACTTAACTACTATTGGATGAGAAACAACATCAGAATAACCACATGGGCCCTGTGCTTTCTTTCCACACTTCCAAATCTCCAGCAGTAGATGACAGTGGTCAGCAGTGGTAAGGGAGATTCACTAAACCCTTGCATTTTATGTCCCAAAAGGTGATAACCCTAGGGTTGGCAGACACAGGCTCTCATTTCTGCCTCCTGCGTTGCTTTGGCTGACCTCCAAACTTCATCTGCCTGAGCTTGGATGGAAAATGCACTTTGCCATCTTGGCCTTTGATATCAGAAAGTCTTGTCCTGGAACTGGAACGGCATGGTCCCACATTCTCAACAAGAATGAAGCAGGAACAAAAAAATATCTGCTCTAATAATCTAGCAGAAGCTTTCATTCCTCTTTAATGTGGTTCAGTCATGATACAGTAGTTGTAGGGGGCAGGGGACAACCAAAGAAAGGCTCATGGTGACTCTAAAGCACCTTAAATTAGGCAGGCAGTACGCCTTATTCTGGGTACCCGGTTTAGGAAATTAGCTAATTTGCACATAGTTGCCTGCTCAGGAGTTTTGGATAGTGCCCAACTACAAACATAACTTAGCCATTAATTATATGTGACAAATATATGCAAATGCTTGCACCTTTAGCATTCCTCATTTGAAAATATGAGACAATTCCATAATTCTTCTTCAGAGAAGGATTATACCCTCATTTGTCCAAGGAAATATTTGGCACGATAGGGACCTGATTTAAATCTTCTAATTAATCAGGATTGCTTTTTCGCTAAATTACGACAGATGTCCTTTTATCTAAACATTGGCCTAACTATCCACATTGTGTGTTGGTATTTGGGTTTCTTTGTACACAGATGGAGAGTTTATCTTCCTAGCTTCTGTATTGTCTATAGGACAATGTCCATACACTGAATTTATCCTTCTTACAGGGAACTTGGCACTCCAATCTACCTAACCTGGCAGGGTTGATGTACTTTTTTTTTGTTCGCTCCGGTACGAGTTTTGGCTTGGATCCTCTGCGCTTCCAGCTCTGATGTGTGAAATCCCAGAGTACTGCTGGAAGGAGCCGTTCGTCATTGTTCATTCTTGGAGCAGAATTTTACTCTGATCTCTAGAGTGGCTCATTTACTTATCTACGCATGGGAAACAATGATATGTTCAATAACCTTCATGCCTTGTTGCTTCCCTCTTCAAATTTTAAATCAAATGTGGTATTTAAAATTTAAATGCCACAATCCCATCTTCGGAATGTAATTATGTATTCCTGGTGGTTATGCATAGGTTAAAATAAATGGTAAAATGTTCTTCTGTGAAAAAAGAAAGTTAGTTTAAGAAGGCAATTTGTAAAGTGGAGCTCCGGGTGCATGAGAAGCTTAATTTCACGGAGTAGCCACCCCAGCATTAAAAGCTGCATAAAATATATAGCAGACTTTGTAGAAGTACCTTAAAATACCCCAGCCAAAATTTCCTGGGCATTCTGCTGGGCCAGCATCACTTTGAAGGGAGGGTTGCAATTAGTGTTGTGGGCCTAGTGCTTTGGAGCAGTGGTGGGAAGATTGGTGCCTGAAAGCTTGATTCTCCTCCCAGGAACTTCGCAGGCACAAGGTGGCATCAAGCCAGACGTAAAAGCATTCTACAGCAGACAAGTGACTACAGGTAGGGTGCCTGGGACTGGCATGCTGAATGACATTTGGCTAGTAACTTTACTACTGTGATTGCATAATTGTAGAATTGCTGAACTGGTACATGGTTTGACAGGTCGGTCGTGATTTACTAACCTAAACACATGCACGCACCAGGTGTGTGTGATTTTCACACAGCAAAACGTATTTATCAACCAAAAAGTCTCTAAAAGCATATTTCCACTAATGCCATATATGGAAAAATCATGCACATGATGCATATATAATGCTGCTTCACAGTTTAGACAAAAATGGTTAGCTCATGCATTTACATTCCTGCATTCATCAACGCAAGCAACACAACATAGAGCTAATTTACACAACATCACCTTGCAATTCATGCTTGGCTTTGCACAACACACCTGCTGGGTGTGTACACACTACAAAGGTGTTTAGATTCCACCCATAGATCATGCTGGGAGGGAACACACTACAGAGGTGTATACATGTTCGTGGTGTGTTTATAAGGTTAGTAAATCAACCCCATCGTCTCAAAGATGCCTCTGTATATACAGTAGTTGCAATGTCTCCTAGAAACAGACTAGGACTTTGAAGAGCCCAGGGTCAATTAAAATTGTTGCCTTTGCTGTCCTTATATTAAGGACATTTGCAGGAATAATAAATAGCTTTTTTTTAATCTTTAATACTTTTTTTTATTTTGATAATACAACACATAATAAACACTTTTACATCCATAAATACATAATTAAAACAGGAATACAAAAACAAAAACTAATACAATAAAACCAAAAAGAAAACAAAAAACCCAACCACACCAATAGACAATTTCTCGTCGTACCCTATTACCTAAATTACATTTCTCCACAAAATACTGTGGGGATTAGCTCCAAATAGTAGCGCATAAAGGACGCATCCACTCGCTGTAATCTTCATTCAAGGGCTTCCTTGCCCACTTTTATTAAATGAAAGTCCACAAAACAGAACAATTACCCTTGCAGGGGTTCTTTAGCATCTCATGGCAGCACCTGCCCATCCAGCCTCCTGGCTTTGCATTTGCAGCACCTCTGCTCCGGCCTCAGCCCACTGTCTGTTCCTCCAGACAGCCTCAGTCATGTGCTAACCTGCACACTGGGGGTTCTTCCCCATCCACAGCACCCTGCTGCACAGGACTCCACTCTGTCTCCTGGGTGGAGCTTTCCTGTCTCCCAGGTGGAGTTCTGAACCCTTCCCAACACCTTTAATTTAAAGGCTGTACACACCTGTGCCATCAGCATGCGCTGGCCACTCAGATTCTGGACACAGGAATGGAGATACCACATTGGCATTGCCATGCACTGCCACAATACCAATAACAGACACTGGCTTAGCGACTTACCCGCTGATTGCATCTTTTCAGTTACTCTTGGTTACTGCTCAACTTGAATTCTTTTTGGATCTCTTTCTACTGTTTGCCCTGATCTTCATGATGTCTAGCCAGCTGCCATGTTCACTGGCCTTACAAAACTAAATCTTCTTTAACCCCTTCGTGACGGGAGACGTACACTGTACGTCCAGCCACAAAGGGACCAAATGACTTGTCACGTACACTGTACGTGACGAGTTATTTGCTGCTTTAGAGGGCTGTTAACGCTGAGAATCAGCTTTTAACATTCATTAATGGATGCCCTTACTACAGAGGCATTCATTAATGAAAGGGTTAACCTTTTTCAGACACCCGATACCTTAATATCGGGTGTCTGAGAGTCACAGCAGAGCGGACACACATGCCGGCTTTTGCCGGCATTCTGACAGCTTGTATAGATCGAGAGAGAGATATCTCTCTCAAGCTATACTGGCTTTTTTTTTTTTTTCTTTCATGAATAGATACATAATGTGTCTATTCCTACAATGTATCTATTCCTGGAAGAAGAATGTTTGTTTGCTGATCGTTGTTGCAACAATCAGAAAACATTTAGTAACAGCTGAATCCTGAACTGCTGCAGGATCAGTGTCACTAACTTATTATCGGCTGTTCTGAAGTTTGAAGCAGCCTGATAATAACCAAAAATTTATTAATTTATCATGCAGTAACAGTGAGATTAATTCACAAAATCTGCTTGATATAATTAAATAAATAAAATAACATTTTTAAGTTAAAAAAAAAAGTGAAAAGTGTAAAAAAAAAAAAAAATTGTGAAAAGTGTAAAAAAAATAAAAAAATGTGTAAAAAATAAAATAAAATAAGGGACAAATAAATGAATGTATTTATTGCATTTTTTTAGCTGTGCTGGTTTTGTAAAAAAAATACTACAAATCAAAACTGGGAAAAAAGTGTTTTTTTTAAACGGTTTTTTCCTCTTTTTTTATATTTTATTTGTCCTAAGTGAGGCGTTAGACGCACATATGTGATATAAATATGTAGCCCTATCTGTCCTCTAAAAAACAATATATAATATGTGTGGGTGCACTTTGTAAGAAAGTATATTACTGACGTGGAAGAATCACACAGCAAAAATGTCAAAAGTGTGTCAGTCATTTACGAACAGAAACTAAAAACAAGCTCAGTCATGAAGGGGTTAATATTTGGTGCTTTACCTGGCCTTGTCTGAATTGTCAGCTGTCTTGAGCCAGGTCTTCTGAAGGCTGCACTTGAGGAGTTTATGCTATAACGAAATCCATGTTACCATAGTTTCTCGGACTCTTGTGAACCTCAGGCACTTTTAGATCCTTTAACTTGGTAAGAATCTTCCATAACTTGCTTGTTCTTGCTAACCTGGGCTCACAGAAAGTAAGTTGAATGATACCGGTTGTAATTCAACCTGGAAAAGGACCGGTGATGGATCACAGAGCAGTTAGTCTTTGGGAAAGAACACTGAAGCTATCTGCTTTTTTATTCGTATTGCTGTAGGGCAATGCATTTTGAAAAATGTTTCACTACATTGGAGTTGGGCTTTAATCTTTTGGGGTACTAGTGCTGGGGCATAACTGTATATTATTTGGGCCATGAGCAGGTCATAGTAAAATACTGGCTTTCCAACATTAGATCTGTGATATTTTAAAATAATATTCAAGACATCAACATATTTATCCACATTACCTGCATTACCAACGCTGTCTGGATGTACCAATGTGCAAGCAGGGACCACTGGGTGCCATGGGTTGCTGGGCCCCATATAAGTTAAATGATTAGAAAGGACAATTGTTTTTTCTTTTTACTGTAGTGAACAATATTTGACAACAGTTCTTCCTAAAATCGGATCTGTTATGAAAATCAAGTCTCTGTTGAATCAGTAGGGTACATGACAACATTACCCAATTAGATTATAATTGTCTTGCCATAAATAAAATTTCTTCTGAGTTCCCTCATATGACCTACAGCCTAGACAATGATAACAAAGTTGTTAAAAAAAAGTGATCTGAGTGTCTTGTATAATTAGAGATTGCAGAAACTACCCAGATACACTTTTCTTTTAACCAGACAGAATGTCTAGAAGACTTATGTGGTGTTAGGCAACGATTTATAGCAATTTCCGAGGAATAGGTATTTTGCACAGTAAAGAAGAAATGTAAAGAAGATGTAAAAAAAGATATTGTTACTGATTTAAAAGGAAACTACAAAGTTATGAAATAGGATAATAAATCTGTACAGAAAAGTATAACCGTACTAGACGTGCAATCTAACAAAACTCAGCCGAAGGAAAAATAACCTAAGTTTTAAGAGTAATACATGCATCTACCCAGTTATTGAAAGCTTACTTAAAGTGACGCTAAACTCATGAGTTAAACCTTAAAAATACATTCAATTACCTTAACTTTTAGCAAAAAAGTATCTTATTTGTGTATTACTCGGCTGTAGATCTTGAAATCATCTCTGCATTGGTGCTGACATTGTCCTTACTTCTGGAGGGTGGCTACTTTTGTTCCCCATGGTCCCTGTATATGTTGTAAAGATTTAACACCTGGTGTTTTTAAGATTTAACACCTAAAGTTAGTGTCACTTTAAATTAATAAGGTGTGCTAGAGTCCTTCCAGCGATTGCAAAACACATGACCAAGTGTGAGCTAGCTCCTTCCTCTTCCAAAAGCCATGTGTCCCTCCTTCATCCCTGTTCCCCCTACCTCAAATTCTAGCAATCTTTCAAATTACTATTTAACCAGATTTAAGCATTTACATTCCTACTTTTGGGCCATGTCAGCCATAGTAGTGCATGGATAGCAAATACAGGATCGCTAATCTGAAGATGACCAATGGGGGAAGATGACCAAAGTAAGGAGGCTGACCACCAATGTTAGGGGAATTTGGAATGTCCCTTACATTGGAGGTCAATGGGAAGACTGCTCATTTACATTCTTTGGCAGTGGGACGCATGTACATTTCTTCGCACTGACCACCCATAAAAGGTTTCTGGGGGAACAAAGCTTCTTACACAGAAGAGTGTGAAATATACTAGGAACACCACTGAGTCAGTGATCTGGAACATGTCTGGAAAGTTATAATAAAGTAAGAACTCCTGATCTACATACCTTGTCCATGTCAGTGCCTCAGAAAGTATTAAAGACATTGGATCATCATAACAGCCAACTAACTAGCTGTAACGATCCGACGGGTTATGACAGTGGATCTCAGCTGCGGAGATTAATTACAGTATATACCAGGTTTAGATTAGGCTCAGCCCGAGGGTTCACGGTTGCACTCTGTATGGTTGGAGCGATGCAGAGGAAGGGAGAATCGTGGAGGGTATCACTCGGGGATGGAACCCATAGGTAGCGAAGAATGGAGACATTCGAGTGGAGGCATTGACAGAGTTGTTGTATGCAAGTTCTGCAAGAGGGAGCAGTTGCACCCAGTCATCTTGTAAGTAGGAAGAGTAGCACCGGAGATATTGCTGCAAGCATTGATTAACCCTTTCTGTCTGCCCATTTGTTTGAGGATGATGAGAACTGGAGAGGCGGTGGTCAATGTGCAGGGTTTTGCAAAGTGCCTTCCAAAACTTCGAAACAAACTGAGTTCCGCGATCGGCTACCATGCGGTTAGGAAGACCGTGCAACCTTACTACGTGGTGTATGAAGGCGTCTGCCATTTCCTGTGCGTTGGGGAGTCTCTTTAGAGGTATAAAATGAGCCATTTTGGTCAACATATCCACCGTCACGAGTATGGTGTTATGGTTTTTGGACATGGGTAATTCAACGATGAAGTCTAGAGAAACTGTATTCCAGGGTGTGTCGGGCACAGGAAGGCTCGTCAGCAACCCATATGGACGGTTTCTATCAGATTTGCAGGCAGCGCAAATGTCGCAAGTGGCAACAAATTCCCGGACGGTTCTGGACATGTGTGTCGCGGTAGCAATACGAGAACGCCGAGGTAGTTCAAGTCGTGTTCTTAAAAGGGGATCGGACTGTTGAGGTGGGCGGAGTCACGAGCGGCGGCCGCGACCGCGTCTCCTAGTGACGTCATGCCGCTGTATCGAGGGGCCGGCCCGCTGCCCGAAGGATCTGATACTAGAGGTACCGTTACACTAGCAATGTCAGGAGACGGCAGCAGTGGCATCCACCATATTCTATTATTACAGCTTATTAATTTTGTCTCAATCAAAACCTAACAGTAATTAAATAGTCATATTTTTTAGTCACAGAATGAACGATGGCTTATGCTCATCATCATGACAGCCGCAAGGTCATCCTGCTACTCGCTTTTTTTTCTTTTCAGCATCTGAACCTGATAAACACTGTAGCTTTTGAGAGGAAAAATGATATAATGAACAATGGAACACAACTCACACAATCCATTGTAAATCTGTATATACGCAAAGACAGTATACTTGCCCTACCTTTGTGTTTGAATTTGTGCTAAATCAATTTATTGACAGTAGACCTATGACATAATGCCAGATGCTCTTTATTAAGCTGAGCACAGTGCAAAAGTAACAGATGAGCGAATCATCCATAGAATTTTGAGGTTTGCTTTGCACTGGACTTTTTTTTTTAAGGTTATTCATTTGCAATCTTTGTTTTTTAAATTACATATAATTCACCCAATTAAAATGGTGCCGTCCCAGCACAGCCTACATACCGACAGGATGTTATTAGAAATGGAGGCCTCATTTACATAAATCTATTGATGCCACCACTGATCTAACTTCCTCCACCAGCTTATCTCAGCATCACCTCTTAGTTTCAGTGTATTAGGCTGGGCACACACCTTACAACCATCGCAAGACTTTTGTCTTGCGATGGTTGTAAGGTACTTAAAAAAACGTACGATCTGCCTATCTTGCATAGGCAGATCGTACTTGCGATGACCGCAAACCACGCCCCCTGAGGGGCAGGCTTTCGATCACCGCAATGCCAAACGGGCAGTGTGCGCTTGCGCACACCGGCCCGTCCGGCTTTTATCTTACGAACATGCTACACACCCGCCGAACATCGTACGATGCTCGGCGTTTTTCGAACATGTTCGTAAGTTTAAAGTCGTGCGACCTTACAGTAGTAGAGGTTGCACGGCTTCCACACACCTTACGATAATCGTACGATCGCAGGATTTCCCGCGATTATCTTAAGGTGTGTGGGGACCTTTAACTGGCAATGAAAAAAGGACTGTATGTTTAGATTATTAACAGGGTGCCAAATAACTGCCAAGGCAGTTGTTTGGGCATATATGCCACCTGACACACAGGGGCCTCCTACAAAAGAAAATCAGCATTGTAATAGGAATACATACTAGAGTCGTTTTTGATAACGCAATCAAAGCTTACTGGGAAAAAATTATTTTATGTAGTGAGTACCGCCCTACCTCTGCCCATCACTTTCACCAACTTCCTGGATTCCCGGTGTTCTTTGTGTCTCTTTCCCTGTTGCTTGATATGATGCAATCTCCATTTCTCAAGACTACATATCGCATCATGCATTGCTTCCAGCAAGGAATGATAATGTCACATTGTTCAGACGATGAGTTGTAGTTCAAAAGGCAGGCTCTGTGAGAGGTGTGAAACAAGTAGGACCATATTCACAGGGCTGAGTGGAATTGGGTCACTGCATAGGAAGTTCATCCTATGGGCATCTTCAATAAGACTTCTAGATTAATATGGTTATTAAGAGTGGGAGAACTTATAGAAATTCAATATAGAAAGTCATATTTATTTAAATTTCTGACCATAGATACCCTTTAAAGGCCAAATCCACCCAAAGCTAATGTTTCATTCTTAAGCATTCACCTTTGGTTAAAATGACTCGCAGAAACTTTAATTGGTGAGATCACTGTGCAGTAGTTTGTGCTTAACACCTCCTACTTGAAGACCATCATGATGGTGTCTCTCTCCTTAGGTGGACCCAATCATTTGCTTATTGAATCTATTGGAGGTAGTATGGCACCAAAATCTAACTTTGTAATGCAAAGAACTTCGCATTCCTGTAGGAAAAACTGACCAATGGAGCCCCAAACCATGGAAAAAACAGCATGTGATTCAGCTAGAAACCCCACAACACCAATCATTTTGGGTGAAATTTGTCTTTAAACACGTCCCATAGCTTTGTATCTGTTGTATAACATTTTCCCTTAAGAGCAGCAAATGAGGCTTTTTCCTCCAGGTATTTTAGAACCTTCTGGATACAAAATAAACAGATGAAGAGAGGCTCTGTTTTGTTCTTTTATTTTTCTTTTAATTAAAAGTTAATTTATCTATCTACGAACAGAAAATGACTATGAGTGCTCAGAGGCTGTGTGATATGTATTAATTGAGTCATTCTTTCTTCCTTCCAATCTATTAAGCAGTCATTTACCTTCAAATGCAATCCTTTCAAGGTGAGAAAACAAGATTGCTCTTTAGACTGGGAGATTTGAATAGGAATGCTCTGAAAAAAAGGGCTTTATCCTTTCCTTCTTCTTTTAACTCTCATTTTCTTCTTTGTAAGTCAGTATGAATGAGGTGCTTGTGTTTTCTTTGTTTTGTTCTTCATAATGGAGTATAACAATCAAATACATGGCATGAAAAATCTGGAGAATGCAAAAAAATCTGAATTCATTTGAGCTAGTATGAGTGTCAGAAGGGACCTGCATTAAAGGAGAAAAACATCAAATAAAATGGTAAATATGCAAAGCGAAAAGGTATTTAAAGTGACACTAAACTTAGCCCTTAAATCTTAAAAATGCATGTAAGTACCTTAAGTATTAACAAAAATGTATCTTATTTTTGTATGTTTCACTCAGCTGTAGATCCTCAAATCATCTCTGAATTGCTGCTGACACTGTCCTTCCTTCTGGAGGGTGGCTACTTTTGTTCCCCATGGTCCCTTTGTGTGTTGTAAAGTAACCACAGCTCCAAGCTCGCTCCTGTGGTGGACTACAATCTTCTGTTTAGTTTACTGATTTTTATTGAGATTGTAGTCCATCACAGGAGCTAGCTTGGAACGGTGGCTACTTTACAAGACACAAAGGTACCATAAGGAATAAAAGTAGCCACCCTCCAGAAGAAAGGACAGTGTCAGCACCCATCCAGAGAAGGGACAAAAATGCATTCAGGTACCTTAACTATTAACCAAAATGTATCTCAGATGTTCCAGTCGTGTCATCCAATTCATACCGCTGTGATCAGGAGGGGGTCCATGCGCTGTTTCCCTCCTAATCAGCCCATGTGACTTAAACAAGCAGTACAATAAGCTGTAAAACAAGCCCTTACTGACCTTTGTAGCTACAGGTATTGTGCCAGGGCAGTCATTAATAATGTCTTACCAATGTATTACAGCTGCCATGTCGGTTTGATGTGGCACGTGCAGATCTCCTAACATAAGCACTCCTGGCTAACACTACATCTTAGGTCTAAGACAATCCACGTATGTTGCACTGTACTGTTGAGACACCATGGATCTAAACAGAACTGCTGGCAAGACAGATTTTAAAATACAGAGTGCAGTGAGAGCAAATCATTGGAGATAGGAGATGTGTAATAGGAATTTGCCATTGTGAAGAGAGCAGTAGTTAGTCACCAGGATGAATGGATGCAGGTAGTTAAAGCACAGATCTGGAGAAAGGCCTACACAAGATCTGATTTGTCTGTTTTCCAGATGCATGAGTGACTTCAATGAAGCAGAGTGATTATGATGATACTGTGCCGTGCTGATGAACTTTATCGTGAGCCGGTATCCTATTCATCCGAGACGCACTTTGTAACACAAATGCAACTTTGTCTTGCAGATCCCAGTACCGGTTATGGAGATAAGCTCCACCAATCACCCTGTGAAAGTGGGGGTGTCAGACGCCTTCGTGGTGGTGCACAAGATTCAGCAGATTCCAAGTAAGTATTTCTTGATATAAATTCAGCTTCTGTCCAGTCAAGAATTCCGTTTTTAAACTGAAACTAGGGTGGCCACCTGGCTGATATAAATGGGCCTTGTTGCGGATGTTATTAATAGGAAAGAGATCATAAAGAAGATTTCCTGAAAAGGTGGTAACTTTAAATAGGACTGAAAAAAGTTTTGTTTGGAGACCCACTCTAAAAAATTAGTGTACAATTGTAAAGAAAAGTAACTGTTAAAGCCCGAACTCCAGCCAAAATGTTAGATTCAGAGTGGGGAAGCATGAAACCCATTTCAGCTTTTAAAGAGGCCTGTATTTCCGCTACAGAGATTCATCCTCACTTCCTGACTTTCTAAAGTAAAATGGAGACGGGTTAGAAAATTCCATTCCCTGCATGCTTGGTTGGCAGTTTAAGATATGAAGTAACAGAAATAGATATGCAGTCATATAAACATTGTACTAACAATCTCCATTTTTATAGTTTTACATCCCACTTCCTGCTATAGCAGTTGTGCTGGTGGTAATATATGACTGTGCAGTCTAATAAGCACCAGAAAAGTCCCAGTGCTTTCAGTGAACAGCACTCAATTACAAACGTGCTCTGAAATGCCTCCTCTGAAATACAAGTCTGAGTGAGGACATACAATGAGGGGCGTGTCTGTTACTCAGCTCTGCCAGCACAGAGCACTGTAGTGGGAAAGCCGTAAGCAGATTTTTTTACTCAGCAAAACATATTTTAAAGAATTTCTAAGCAAAAATAAGTAACAAATCTCAACATGGTGGCATGCAGGACCATAAGGAAGTATAAATGTGATAAGTCAATTGGGTTTTATATGATAAAAGGAGTAGGTTATTTGAAAATTTAATATACAAAGAGATAATCTTAAGTATACATTTCAAAGAGCAAAGTGTTGTATTCCATAGACACCAATCAGAATTAATTTAATTGATGCCAAACTGGTACAAAATGGCTGCTGTGTATACTACCCTTTGCATATTGCTCCTTAAACTTTTTTATTGAGTAAGCTCAGTGGTGATTATTGAGTTTCGTCTTCTTCAGAATGCTAGGCTATTAAACACAGAGTTAACTTCCTTAGCTAATTCACTTTAAAAAGCGGGCTGCAATCAACAGTCTCACAGCACCATTGCTGGTGTTCGGAAAACACAAACTAGCAAAATAACTTGGCAAGGACATACGCAGGGCTAATTATACAGAAAACATTATTATATTTTCCCTTCTGTGGGACGTTGCATTAAACAGCTCATTAACTTCTCCAGAGAAGGGTGACTGGCTCTATCATAGCTCTGGGCATTGCCTCAATACAAAACTGTCCATCTCAGCACCAGTTGGTGTATGCAGGTGCAGCACTGGAGCTACCAGGCCATCAGCACCATGAACATACTTAACTTCACAATCCATTAGTGCGGGATCATCTAAAAAACTGAAAAAAATATGCCTGGCTGTAATTACTTGATGTTTGATCATATATCTTACAGCTATGTATGTAATTGTAAGATATATGATCAAACACAATTTGAATGAAGTACCTGCCAACTACTGTTTGAATTGCAAGCTAAATTGTCAGCAGATATATATAAAAAAAAGATTTTCAATGCTTGTATGTGTTCATTAAAAATGCTGTCATGTATTTTTAAATGTGACTAGTGTAAGTTCCTAAATATGTCCAGGAGCCCAGCACCCAGTAACAGGTAATGAATGGCCTGCAGGCAACAAAATTAAGGGGGTTATTCACTCAGCTGCCAATAACCCAGACGAAGTGAAGTGAGCCGAACGCTGTTCAGCTATTCACTTCTGGCTTGCACAACTGAAATCAGCTGTACATTGGCTGCCTTCGGCTGCACTTCGGTCGCACTTCGGTCAGCCGAACATGCTCTGTTCCGAACATGCTCTGATCGGCTGAGCCGAAGCTCCGGTAGCTCACTGCATTCGGCTCGGCTTTTCTGCCCGGTACTTCCAAGGTAGCGAGCAGAATAGAAAATAAGTGAATAGAGTTTTTTTTTAAAAGGTTGAAAAAATATTTGTAAAATGTAAACAAATGATCAAAGTAAAAAATAAATAAAGATATTTTAAAAAATCAAAATAAAAACAATTGGGCGGAGCTAGCAGTGACAGATTGCTCCGCCCAACTGTTTCCTATTGGATTATTGGCTCCGCCTAGCTGTCCTTTGCATAAAGAGCGGTCGGCTTCAGCCGACCTTTTTCCACGCTTCGGCTGTTACTTTGGCTCAGCAGAGCTGAAGCATATGGGTTCGGCTCGGCTGAGGCGCTCGGCTGCCTTCGGCTGCTGTACAGGTTATAGTGAATAGCCCGTACAGCAGCCCCTCGGTTTGACTGAACCAAAGGGTTCCGGCGGCCGAAGAGAGCCGAAGGATCAGCCGAAGCTACGGCTGGATCCTTCGGCTCCCTTGTGAATAACCCCGTAACTCTCCAGCAGCATGGTAAAGAGTTTTGTTAGAGCTAGGCCCAACCCATGAATAAACAAGCTCATCAGTGGTTGGCTAAACAACAAACATCAAGGCTAACCATGATGTATTCCTGACACATCTATCGGATTCTCAACAGAGTCCGGAAGATGAAACATCATAGACAGCCACTAGGCACACCTACTGGAAAAATCAGAGCAATAGAGTAAAACTGAAAAATTAGGTGCAGGTTTAAGTAAGCCTTCAGGAACACATCCCTACACAAAAAGAAAATAACTTTTTTGTTGACTGTCTGGAGATGTTGTTGACTGTCTGGAGTTTAGTTTAAAGCCTAACAGAACTTTTGCTTATTGAATTAGCTAAATACATTCCAGGTGCATAAAAACAAACGTTGTGCAAAGTTTTACAGTTCTTTTTTCTAGAAAACAGCAACAGCCTGAGTAGAAAAGTCTCTGGCCAGCATGCTGGAGAGAAGGGCATTCACTCCCTTGGTGGAAGCAGTGCTCTCACTACAGAGGTCCGACATGCCCCCTGCAAAGTCAGAGTTAGAGGTGTCCATTTAAGTTTATCCAAAAGGTTCTGTATAGAGAAATATATAATAGTGAGGCCTAAAGCTTAAACTGAAATGTCATGCTCCCCAGTGCTGGCCGAAAATTGAATGAATAGGCAGCCGGCTGCAGAGAAGGAACTTTGTGTGAGAGCCGTGGACTCGGTACATTGTCCCCTGCCTTGTCACTGCTACAGCTCTCCTCCGCAGGCTTTGCTGATTGCACAGCCTGTATTGATGACTAAAGGAGGGGGGGTGGAGGGGGGGGTGAATAAACTACAGTAGGGGACTGCTGCTCCCACACATATTTATGTAGTTATATTAAAAATAGAGATTTCTTGATTTTTACAACACTAACTGTGCATAACTGCTTGAATACTGCTGAGATAAGATATCAGCCACAGAGGAAATGAATTGTTTTCCATCCGTTGACCAACTGATTGATTTGCATTGTACGAAGGAGTAGTAAAAGAGAACTGCAAAAGCATGCCCTGTGTTTGTAATGTGTATATACTGTATGTCTGCCCAAATGTACACACACAATATATTTTATGATGGTGCCATTATTAAAAATACGTCAGGAGAGGACATCTCTGTTATAGTTTGATAAAGGGGGGCTCAAGTCACACATTCTTGCAGGGAGATCTTATTACTCAAAGACATAAAGAGCTGACAAGTTTATCAAGCCTTGTCTTCCTAGACTGAACTGAAGTTTCATTTGTCAGTAGACTATGCCGTTAATACAGCAAGTAGCTCTATTTGTCTTGATATCAGACTTGTACTAAGACAGGAAGGGAAGGACAGCACTAATAGCCACTCAGATTTGAATATACTGTTATACTCGGCATATACTTGTTCCAACAAGGAACATACTGACAGATAGAGAGCAGAGGGATCAGTCTATCAGTTTTCTGCTGCTACTTCATTGTCCAGTCATAGGCTGTGGGCAGGAGACCTAGCTATGTTTCCTAACTGCTGTCTGGCAAAGCTGTGTATATCACAGGGCTAGATAAACATAAAAACAAATCTTTTGACAATTACGACGTATGGTACATTTGTATTTCAACTGTGAATTTAGCTGTTTATGTATATGATAAATGCTGTGGTTTAATCTTGTGTTTTTTCTAGATGTTCGCAGGAGAACCATTTTTGAGTATCACAGAGTGGAGTTGGAAATGTCCAAGATTACTAACTGCTCAGCGGTGGAAATGTTACCTCTTCCAAGTGAGTGCTTCGGTTGCTGGATAATACGTCACTCTAGAAAAGACAGTCTGCAGTCTATTGATTTAATGATCTGTAAAAGTGGCTTTGAGTATGAAGAATTATCATACTGTAGGAGATGTCAGAAAAAAAACATATAGTGTGTGCAGATCATATTAAGAGTAAGCAAGCAACATCCATTATGGAGTTCATATGCACAGTGCACTTTTTATATCTTTGATGTCATGTTATTTTTGAAAGTGCTGCATTACTTAGATGAATGGACTGACATGATTTGCTCCTCTGTTTTATGGATGTTTTATGAATACAAGACAGGAAGATGTAATTGTTAGCAGATATTTCATTGTATGGCCATTTAAAGGGTCAGTAAACCTTAATTACAACTTTGGTTTACATGAAAGAGCTTTTGGGGAAAAAAAAGCAGCAACTCTACGGGAGCTGCTAAGAAAAACATATTGACAAATGTGAAATACATCAGGACTTAAATTACGTAAATAAGTATATAAATAATTGAATGAACAAATGCATAGTCATCTGGAAACAAGTAGAAATCACCATAAATTAAGTGCCTATTTCATAAATGGAAAAAAAAACAGATTGATGCAGCCTATAAGGAAGCAGGGGGAGCTTGAGGCAGAAGACAAAAGGCAAAAGTTACACACGATTGTGTATTTAAAGATAAACATATGTTGTGGAAAAATGTATAGAACGACCTACAATTAAAATAAATGGAATGGTTTCATGATATTATGCTATGCACCACTATTTGGGGTTTCGGAAGCATTGAGGAACCTGGCCTTGGGGCAGCAGAGAGAATAAATCCAGCCCTGCTTGCAATGCAAGTCCTCAGATACAGTTTATTTTCAGGCATGGAAAACAGTAAGCAAGACATTAGTGATATCACCAAATCTCACTCCGAATCTGATGAGACCAGGAGACAGAGGCAACAGTGCCATAGATCTCACACTGCAGCTATGAGGCTCAAGTCACAGGGAGTGCACTGCTGTTTTTCAGGGGGAAGTCAAGACAAAGGGTAATTTTTTCTGGTCAATGTTTAGGAATAATTAACATTTTTAGATATTCTCTATGAGATAGTAAATCTTCCTTGTTTTAGTTTAGGTTCACTTTAATGAAAGTAGAATACCTCTTTATATAACAATACATTGTTTGCTACAGTTTGAAAGTGCTTGCTATCACATAGCAAATAAAATTAATAAACTACCTGTACTTTATTCAGCAATGGTTACTTTATTTCTGTAGACGAGAGAATGAACCTTTCAGAAAACCACACATGGTCCCTAACATTCCATGAGCCAAACTAGGGAGGACATTTGTATGTGAGGGAGGGGGGGGGGGGCCCCCTGCAGCAATTAAAATAAGACGAGACAGATCTCTACCATCAATGGGTAGAGACAGTTTCACTAGTTTCCTCTTTAGTGATCCCTTTGTGATAAACAATCTCCAAAAGTGTAGAATGGTTGATGTTAAATACAATGTTATGCAATAGAAAGTTCATAACTAACAATTGATTTTTTTATTCTTTTTACTGGTTTTAATAAAGATGCCCTACATTGTATTTTGAGCATCCTGTGCTGGAGGTTAATATGGAATAGATCAGGCATTGAATGGAATACATTAAAAGCTGATTCATATAATGATTCTAACTGTAAATGTCACATTTATGTCACACCTTTGTCTAATAAGCTTCATCTGTTTTGAAATTAAATATTCAATGATTGACACAATGGTATTTTATAGAGCGCATTGATTTATCTGCAAAAGCCCCTCTCTTAATTTGTCCTGCATTAGGTAGATGTGATTGAAGGCACAAATGAATGAATTATTCCACATCTTTCAAAACGATATTGTACAGAAAAATTTAATATGGGGGCTCCTCTGTGGTTATCATGTAATAATCATTAAATAAAGCTTCCAATGTATGCATAGCATTACTGTAATATCAAGGATATGTTCCCACTGCGTTTTATAGAATATATAGAACATATAGGAAACGTTATATGCAGTCCACATGGTACTAAATGATCATACATTAAAGATGAACTTTGTCATTACATTCTCACTGATAATTGAATCATTTTAAAAAAAAACCCACTACAGTTGTTTGCAACATGCAGGTTGAGTTGCTTAGGGATATTGCTACATAGAAAAAGCAAAGCGACAGATTGAACCTATATGGATATTTTATAATAGTGAAGTTGCCATTTAGTTGCCAACACTTAGATCTTGCTTGTAAATGTTAGCAATCATTTTGCATACATTGCCGCTCACAGAAATGCAGCAGGCCATATGGGCTACAACTCATGGTCATATCACCCAATGTCCATATTAATCCAGCTGCAAATTGACTTGAAGAGACTCTAGATTTAAAAAAAAAACCTTTACAAAGTGTTCCCTGAAAAGAGAAGAAAAAAAACAAAACAGTTAATACTTGTCTTGACGCCTGTGCCACCAGTCTTCGCTGCCTTGTAGCACCAAAGCTTGCTGAAGAGTCTTCTCATCTGATACTTATGGGGAACTTCTGGGAATCTTCTCAACTGATTCTGCTGAAGAATCCTCTGAAGAATCTTCCCATCTAAAACACTTCTGGGAGTGAGAACAGGTTACATTAGTGATGTAGTGGCATTCAGTAGGAACCACACAGCGGGTGACCAGGCATTCAACAATCTTGGGAAAGCTATAGTGCTTCAAGAAAAAAAAGATCGGTAGTGGGGCAGGTGAGTTTTAACTGGTTTCTTTGCAGGGAGTATTTTCTAAAAGTTTTTTAAATCTAGCGACAGAGTCATTTTTGCATATTCTACATTCACATCTACTTAACAAACAGTATATGAGCTTTGAATTAAGCCATCACTGACCTCTGTAGTTGCAGGCACTATTGAGAAATTAATTCACAGGGTTCACAGCCGAAGTATTAAACCTCTTCACTCAGCAACTCAGCTCTCTCTGCTCACCAGTTCTTAGATGTAGTGGCTGCATTAGGTTTCTATTTTCAAGCCTGTGTTCCCCTATTTGCATCTGGCAATCCTGCAAATAACACACTTCTTGTCCCTGGTTGGCTACGCTCCACTGAGTCTATGGATGTCATGAAGGCTGAATTTTAAATATGTCTGCCTTTGTTCACTTCCATTACATGGCTAGCAGTTTGAAGAAGAAAATGAACATTGTTTTATGCTTGCACCTCAGCTCACATGAGGTGACAAGGGCATTGCATCTCTGGCAACACCAAAAGGTATTTTCTGGACTTTGGCAGTGCTTGCGATTTGAACTTAATGTTCTTATCCTGAAAAAAGAAAACCAATGCAGCCAATACACCTAAGAACTGGTAGGCTTCAATATAATAGGTTTTTGTTCTGGGTTTTTTTAATTTTAATGTTACTGTTGTGCCCAGGGGCTGCAGGGCTGCAATGCACAGGCATAGTACAATGTAACCAATGAACATCAGTGAGTGGGTTCTACTTGGTGACATGCCAGGATCTGGCCAGACGATACATCTAAGCTACTGCCTGTTTGGCCTAGCCATCAATCAGAAATCAGGAGACCTCATCCACTTTACACTGATTTACAGTTGGTGTGTTAATATATTTTACTGAAAAATGAACCAGCTTACGCTGCCAAAAGAATGCACAGAGGAAAGATGACAAGTGCCATAACCCTTAAACCCAATAGAATCTTCACTCACGCGTCAGAACACTTGAATTGATTAGTTACTAACATGAATTCATATATATATATACAGGGCTCGAAAAATCCACTCGTCCACTCGTCTGTGACGAGCAGACAGTGGAGCCCGACGAGCAGCTTCCCGGCCGGCCGTTGTAATTACACGTCAGCTTGTCTCCAGTTTAGCAGCTGTGGTACCTGTGTCAGATCCCAGATCGGCTTCAACTGCAGCTGGTGCAATAATCTCCAAAGGTAGAGTCATATTGGGATTCCACTGCGTAATTATGTTTTCACTTATCTGATGAAATGATTGGCTATTGGCTAAAATGGTTTCTTAAACCCTGGAGTTTTCTCTTCCATTTCTGAATCATTATGAGACTTACACACATAAAATATAATCCTGTCTTACTGCAGAAGTAGAGAAAGTGCAGGCAAGCAAAATATATTACATGAGATAAATGGAAAGGTAATGAAAAGAGCGGGAGAGAGAGGTAGAGCGAAAAAAAATAGAGAAAGATAGAGAGAGAAAGTGTCCGTGTAAAACAAAAAAGTATTATTCTGGGCCATACTCAGATGTCATATTGCCTTAAAGGGTAAGCAAACTTTCCCGCAAACATTTCCTTAACCTGCTGCCCCCCCAAAGAAAGTGTAGCCCACCTCCCCCCTGCCAAATTCCTATAGATCTTGCTCTGGGGCCTGTGGCATTGTTTGCATTCCTCCAATGGCTTCTTGTTGCAATGCTCACACGTGCACAGTTCAGTCCTATATACTTCCTTGGGGCTGGTAGAGGGACCGGCTCCAGTTCTATAAGGCCAAACTGCACATATGCGGGTATCCAGGGCCGGACTGGGACTAAAAATAGGCCCGGGCATTTTAGACTGAGCAGCCCAATCTTAATCCCTGACCATACACATACCTTGTTCTTACAGTCTTCTCATCCTTAGCAGCGGGGGGAGGGGTAGGATTTGCATATGAATGAGCCGTGATATTTACATATGAATGGGTCGCGGCTTATTGATATGCAAATTGCCGCGACCCATTTATATGTTAATATCTCGGCCGGTACCGGGACAATGCAGGCTGCACGAACAGCACCAGCAAGCTCCGGAAAGAGCACAGAGTAGAGAGAGCTGGGGGAGGAGGTGTTTCTCTGGCCTCCCCCACCATCGCCCTCTAGTGTCTACTGTGTGATAGTGCCAGCTCTGCTCGCTACCACACGGTAGACACTGCTCTGCACAGAGCCGGCACTGGCATAGCGGACCGGCCCGAACACAATCAGGTTGATTGTGTTCGGCCCAGGCCCGGCCCACCGGGCAAGTGCCCGGTTTGCCCTATGGCCAGTCCGGCCCTGCGGGTATCGACCGAAGAAGCCAATGGAGGAATGTTTAGCAGGAGAAGGTGGGCTACACCTGCTTAGGGTGAAGGCAAAAGTGTGAGAAGTTTGTGGGAAGGATAACCCCTTTTTGTTTTTGCTTTAATTGGTCACAAATATCTAGAGCTGACCACAAGAGGGAAACAAAATAAGGAAAATAATGTATCCGCTTGTACATTCAGAGGCTTAGTGCTGCCTCAGGCCTTGGTCCACATGTGTCATAATGGTAAATGCACAATAGTGGTCCTTTAAACCAATTTTAAACTGTAAGATTTATTTCTTGTATGTTTATTCATAATATACTGTAGTGAGAGTACACAGCTCCCGAACAGACATGATAAGTAATAGTTATGCCTGACCTTTGCATCTTCTGCAACTCCTGATATGATGGCCTGGCCACTGTTCTTTTTTTATTAAACAAACTCTGCTAAATATAGGTTGGGTCCAAAATAACCACGTAGCAGAACTTCAGCGCAGATCAAAACTGTAATATGTTCCGTGAAAAAGTACTGTTTATGTCATTGGGGGTCAACTTACCTGTTAGGGTACCTCAAGTGTGGGCCTTGACATCACCAAAGGGCCAAAGGTAAGAATATCACAGGTATTTATATAGCACCAATATTTTATGCAGCGCTTTACATATTGTACATTCACATCAGTCCTTGCCCTTAAGGAGCTTACAATCAAATCTTCTTATCTCATATGCACACACATATAGTACGAAAGCAAATTAACCAACTTAAATGTTGGAGGAAACCCACGCAAGCACAAGGAAAACATAGAACCCCAGTGCTGCAAACCAGAAGTGCTAACCACTAAGCCAATGTGCTGCCCTCTTCAATGCAGTCCTACAGAAGACTCCAGACACGCTACAGGAGATGGTCAAAGACTTCTGACAATATACAAACATGGTTGGAGACTGGCAACATGTTGTACAGACAGTCAAAGACTGGGGAAATTGAGACTGCTAGAAAACACTGGCTTTACAGCTCTGTCTGAGGCCCTCACAATAAGTATGAAATGGCCCCAGGTGGGCTTCATGGGTTTATGATGCCTGCTTTTTCACCCTTTGCCAGCTCCATGTGCATAATTTCAGATTTAGGTCCTGGATTTTGGCTATTTCTTCTAAGCATTTCAGCTCTCAAGATGCAATGCAAGCTTACCCTGCAATGACTTCTTAAGAGCTCCATTGTCCACCAGTATGATGTATACATGGGGTAAGCATAAGGATATATTTTGTGAGGGAGTCCAGTACAGAGTTTGCATATTAGTTGCTTTTGCATTCCAAGCAATAAAGATAAACATGTTATTTATATCTAGTGATTTGCACAGTTAATTAATTCAAAATTGTAGATTTAAATTATACTGGGCTGTGTAGTGTTTATACTGAAACTTTCTATTCAAAAAAGTAAAAATCAGTCATAATAATCTAAATCAGCCACCCATAGGTCAATGTGTTTTGATGCCCCCTCCCCCCCACTCACACATACTCTTCTGCAAAGGATCATAAAACCCGGGTGTTCTGATTTGTAAATATCCAGTGTTTGGCCTATCCTCTCCAATTGCTTGCTATCAAGACCACTATCATTCTCAGTAATACAAAGCTGGGTGCTGGAGGGGTAGGTCAGCTATTAAAGTGACCCTGTCACTGGATTCTAACACTTCCTGGTGTGTAGGATAGTGTATTGCCCTTTGTGTGTTGTGGTTATGTAAATGCAGGACACAATAGTGACATAGGAGTTAATGGGAGAAGCCGCAGTGCACAGTGGAAGACCAGGTAACCAAAGTGTTGGATTCCAGTGGCGGTCATAGCTCTGTAACTGAGAAGACTGGACTGGCCACCTCCTAGAAAGATAGATATGAGTAACGGTCTTTTGCAGGGTGCTGTTATTTCAGTTTGAGCTGTCTAGGTCACAGGGTCACTTTAACTTTAGGGAGGGTAGTGAATATTTGCATATCGGAGGTTTCTGAGCACTTGAAAATACATTTACCTTGAGGACCCAGATTTAAATTACTATGACTGGCTTACATTTTTTTTTTTACCAGAATAATTCAGTTAAAATAAAATTCATAATTCAGGAGTGCTTTAGTCATACTTCTGTGTGAGGCGCCAGACTTAGCGTGAGCTGTATTTTCCATAAACAGATAAAGAAAGTTTCTAAAAAGTATTCATGTTTCACACTGTACTACCGAATGTGTCGCAGGAGTGTTAGATATGCTGGGTAACTCAGCTCAAGTAATGACTTCTCATCCAGGTATTTGAACAATCGCTTATAACTACTTCATGTGTAATACTCGTGTAGCGCTCACCCCCGAAGGAGCCGCTGAATATTGAAATAGGTTCTCCTATCTGTTGGTTCCAGCTGCCAGTCCCCTTTGATCAGCAACAGCACACCGACACTCACGGACAGAACGGCTCGAGTCTTAGGGTCTTTTTAGGGTATTTATTTGCAACATCAATAGGAGAGAGAGGGTTTAGGATCTGTAGGATGCCATTTGGAAATACTTCTGAGGACAGCTTTCTCCCCTAGCAACCGCTAAGGCCGAAATCACTGCGATCTGGTCCCAGGGACCAATAGTAGTTGTGGTAGTAGTACTGTGAACAGATACCTGGAATAGGGTGTGGGATCTCCCTTGTGGGTCCCAGACGGACGCTCGCACCAGCTCCTCTGCGGTACCCCTCAACAAGCGGACTCCTCCCCGACCCAGCTTCCATCAGGTATTTTCCTCTTTAGGATCTGGAACTTCTGTGCCCTCAGCATCTGCAACTGCCAAGGAGCACTCCAGTTAAATGAGAGTATCTTCTTAGAACAAGGCACCCAACACCTGCCACGTGTATGGGCCCAGTGAAGTATCAGTGTATCCTTAGGCCTCCAGGCCCCTCAGCACCTGCCATGTGCTGAGGCCCAGGCTGCTTGCTCTGCATCACACACAGTCCTCCTAGGGCGAGGCCCCTAGGGGAAAGAGAGAGCTCTCCACAATGTCCCCAGACCTTTTATCACCTGCCCTCAACCATGCCTCTGAGTCATCCTACTCAGGGATTGGCTAGGGCCAGGTGCATAGTCATAACCTGAGGGTGGATCCTCCCTCACTGTATACCAAGGCTCCCTTTTCCTCAGCAACAGGAGGAGCAATCGATCCAGCAGACTCAGGGACACCTATAGAATGCAGAGCTCTGTATAATCAGTATCTAGACTGGTTACAGTCCAGGTATCTCTAAATTGAATAGCGACATTTTAGAGGGCGCTACACTCTCACCAAGTTTTACTCTCTTATTGTACAATAACATCCATTACATTAGGTTTTATGTGGCATCTGGCAAGTTGAGTCACATTTTAGTTTCTTTTTATATTTTTGAGAGATATCAGACTAGTCACTTCTGGAAGGGAACGTAGAGGTACAATGTCAGGAAATCACACCAGGATTCAGCAGCCTTTTACAGAGCATTTTAAACAGGCTTCAAGGAGACTCCGAGAGGTGCTAAAGCTAACGGAAACCAGCCAAAGTCTTCTAAAATAATTTCACAGCGCTAAAAATTGGGCAATAATGATAATAAATTAGGAATCAATCTGGATGAGTGATTTCACCTTAAAAAGTGCAGAAAAAATCACACTCTATATGAACATATATAAATGTGTGTAAATAGATTTTTTACACATAAAATTGTGCAAAACCATAAAAGTGCAAGTGATGAGTTAATCACAAAAAACATCAAATCAAACTTCTATCAAGAATTGTGATATAAATGTGTCCATGTATGTGGCAGCCTTTTCAATATAAATACTTGTGCATACAATGTAACTAAAGCAATAATAAATTGAAGCAATAATGATAATTTGTAACTAAAGCAATATTAAATTGTCCATAAAACTGTTTCTTCGTGTATCACCTCCACACAACGTGCACAGAAAAAGACAATCCTGTGCTGTGAATGTGATCTTTCCAGTGTAATTCCGAAGCCCCAAAGGTATTACACTCACCAGAACCACTGACTGTGAAAGACAGCCAGCAACCGTTTCAGAGAAGCCCAAACGTTCACTGTGGGTGCTATAATCATCCAATTCCCCTTTTCCTTATCTAGGGTGATTACGTCTACATATCCTCATATGCCAGGAAGGAAATACAATTGCTCATGGTGTAGTATATCAAGGAACTTTTATTTAAAAATAGTAAAAACCCACACCCACAAAGATTTATAAAACCGGCCGGTCAGAGAAGCAGTATATGCCGCTAGCTTGTTCAGAGACCATAGCAGCTTTAGACCACGGTTTTAAGCTACATCCAGAATCAGTGTTCATTCCAAAGTCTTCTAAAAGCTTGTCCAAAGCTACTGCCAGCACTTCTTTTTAAGGAAATTAGCCTTTTATGTGCTGTAGACACACATTGTTTGTAGCAATTGGGTGATAAATTGGTGATGTAAAAGACTTCAGAAATTGTGGAACATCCTGTTGCATATTCTATAGAAAATAAACAGAAAGTGCAACTTGGGGAAAAAAGAGATGAAGATCAAAGTAAGAAGAAAAAGAATGATGGTTAAAAAAAAACACCTTTCTGTTTATTTATTTTTTTCAGCCAGCAAATCAACCTTTAAGGTCCTTTTTATATATTTTTCCTGTCGAATCTTAACTGTGTTGCTAAAAAAAGAAGTGTTTGCTTCAGAGCTCAATCACTAGAGCTCCTTTTACACAGAGCTGAATTACACAGAGTAGTTAGTAATCTAGCCTCTATCATATCCTCTCTTTCTCTGCTCCATCTAGACTTTCGGCTAGAGAGAGACAGTCTGAAAGCATACACCTGTTGCTTTTTCTCTGTAGAAAACCCATGGGTCACAAGTGCATCGCTTTAAATGTTTACTTGTAAAATAACTATTTTTTTAGAAAAAGATATAAAACATAATTTAGAAAACCTGTTAACTTTAAAAAAAAAGACATAAAATGTACCCAAATCTATTACAGTTTCCCTTTAAATGTATTTTTAGATACCGCTAGCATAAGTACCTGAACCTGTTCTAGCTTCATGTAATCCTATGCATGCTATCATTCAGATTAGAATAGGGCTGCAACAACTAATCGACATAATCGATTATAATCGATTATTGAAAAAGTTGTCAACTTTTTCAATAATCGATTAATCGGCTTCTGATTGGTTGGCCCTGTTCACGGCTCAACACACGCTGCGCGCCACACCTCCTCGCCACCTCACGCTCGCTTCTTAATAATCGGCTAACTAATCGATTTTGAAAATAATCGTTAGCTGCAGCTCTAGATTAGAATTCTATTGCTTCACACAGTGCTGGCAATTTATTATAGAGAACATACGAGACTGGAGAGCTGAGGGTTGACCTTATTAATGGGCTGTTGTGATTACCTTTCCAGTCACAGGTTTGGCCGGATCCTGGTTCAGACTGTAATGCTTACCTCCAGTGTAGTCGGCAGGAAGATCAAGCATCTAGCTTAGCTTTGCACTCTGGCAGAGTTGTCCAGATGATAAGACTGGCTGACCAGAATTATGAATCCATTTGCAAGTATAAGCAATTCCCATATATGTATTTCAACCGTGTATTTAGCTGTTTGAAACTCCGCTTCAAAGAAGCAGCTCCAAGCGTTATTCACAAATGATTTGTAAATTCCTGCTGCTTATGATGCCCTGCAGACCAGGGTGTACAAGGTAAGAATAAACAGTGTACGTCTGTATGAAACCTAAGAGACCAAAGCAGATAAAAGTTTAGCATACCTTCAATCTAAGAAATAATGAAATATCACGTACAAGTAAATAGATCAAGTATGGACATTAGGTGTATACTTTTTATAGGCATATGTGACTGTAATTAGCTTGATATAAATAACCTTATGTTAATAATAATAATATAGGAGTAATTTCAATAGCCCCAACCTAATTAGAACCCTACAGATGTTCTAAGCTTTATTTAGTCATTTAAAAGAATAACAGTACGAGTATTTAACAGATGTTAACAATCGCCATAGTGATGGAAACTCGGGGTGCTGGCTGTTACTGACATAGCTCAGCAGCAGCTGTGAGGGAGAACGTTCCCCCTCACAGTCGCTGCGGAGCTGTGTCAGTGACAGCCTGCAGATGCGGCAGAAGAGGCCGGTTACACCGGCGTTTGCAGTAAAGAAGGAGGCGGGGCACGACTAACAGCAACCCCACCTCCTGTCACATCACTGGCCAGCGATCTAAGAGCAGGTGGGGCTAGTAATGTAAGAGGAGGCGGGACCCGTCGATAGAAGGTGGCGGAGCCCGGGGACGGAAGAGGAGGCGGGGGCCCGGCGACCACGGAGGTGGACAACGCTGACAGGTAAGAGGCGTGCAGCCCAACTGGAACCTTGCAGGTCTTTGGTGGGCTCTGCAAGTGACATAACTAGCAATCACGGGGCCCCATACAAAATTTTGCTATGGTGCCCTGTGATTTCTAGTTACGCCCCTGCTTAAAGGGTTACTTCACCTCTAGTGACATTTTCCAAAAAATGCCCCATGTATTTTAGCATGCTCTGCCAAATATAAATAACCATTCAGGTTTAAAAAAATGCCCTTGTGTCCTGCCATACCTTAGGGCCTGACTGTAAAACTGTTGCCAGGAGATCCCCCTCTGTCCCTATAAATGGCATAATGTGCCTGCGTGCCCCCAACACAGATGGAATGACCCCACGGCTCATTCAAACACTGCACATGCGCACTATGCTCTCTCTGCCCTCCAGTGATGGCGGCGGTTTATTCAAACACTGTGCATGGGCAGTTCACTCTCTTCCCCTCTCAGCTCCGTGGCTGCTGCTACAGAAGGGAAGAGAGCACACTGCTAATGCGTCCGCTAGGGGGCGCGCGCGAGCAGAAAAAAATTGCCGTCTGGAGACGGCAACCCGCAGATGCTGCAGTGCCGTCCGTCCGTTTTTTTACTACGGGCGGACGGCAAGAGGTTAAACTAGCCACCACGGCTAGATGGGAGAAAGCACACTGTGCATGTGTTTGAACAAATTGCCGGCTTGTTCCTTCTGTGTTGGAAGGAACAAGTGCATCCTGCAAGGAGTTTTGCAGTCAGGCCACGCATAACCCTAAAGTATGTCATGACACAGGAGCACAGGAGCTGAATGACGAACAGTCAAGGCAATGTGCTTCCCTCCACGAGAGGACATCCTTCCCTTCTTGAGCCCCCCAGCCACATGTTTTGCTTTTTTACATTTCACTAACTTTTTCTGATGTCTAAGGCCGGTCACATTACACGCTCTCCAATCTTCTCATGGAGGTGGTCAGTCCTGCATGATGCATATAGCAGAGCTGATGAAATGGCGTTGGTGCCGCTCTCTGAATCAATACACTGTAAGTGCAGAACCTTGTACTCAGAGGGTGGGGCAATTACACACTCACTCACAGTCATTTCTAAGTCTACCAGGTTGAGTGACGTGGGTCATCTTGTGGTGCAGAAAAAGGTACTGTAGGAAAATGCTCCAGATTTTTAAAAAGTTATGCAACTAGAACTTTTTTTTTTAACTCTAGGAGAGGAATTGGGCTTTAAAGGGGATATTTATAAAAAAGTGAATGTGGCATTTACCAAACATTCAGTGCAGGTGAATCTTCGTGGTGCATGTGTTTTATTTTTTGCAGTGATGGTTTTGTGAATGTCACATTCCTTGCTTTATAAATATGTCCCTAATGTTAGGCCCCTTTCACACAGACTCACACCCTCTCCGATAATCAGGGGATCAGCAGGCGATGCCACTTTTGTTATATCTGTGTATGATCAGTTTTTGTTTCCTCCATCTTGTGATGGAGGAAAACAATTTACTAAATGGACCTATGTTAGGTCTATGAGCAGCTGGATGTAAGTGGACATGTGTCCGTTTACATCCAATTACCTCCGATCCATCATGTTTACGTCTGAAAAAGCCAAACATGACACAAACATTCTCCTTTTTTATTCCTGGTTTAACCCTTTTGCTGCCACCACCGTATCCCTTATGGGGCTGGCTGTGGGCCCCTGTAAACAGACCCTGCTGGGACTCTGTTTAATTGTATAAAGCTGATTCTTCTTTACACTGGAAGCAATTCTGGTGGCTTGAGCTGCGCCAGATCACTTCCTTGGGCCGGTAAATAGTTCCCCCCGCCCCACACCCCCTCCTTGTTTTCCTGTCACTGCCGCCCCTCCGGCGTGCCCAGGACCAGCATAACTAGTGTCAGCGGGAAGCAAGGAGAGAGACCAGTGGACATCAGTTTGCCGATCTCCTGCTCGCTGAATGGTGCTGAAAGTGACGCTGATTGCGTCACTTCCAGCTCTTCAGCTGTCATTCCCATGCTAGATAAGTCAGAGAAGAAGCTAATCAAGCCCAGTGTATGCTTTAAAAGCTTATTTGATGTAGAAAGGTGACACTAGGGGGTTGATTTACTAACCTTATAAACACACCACGAACATGTATACACCTCTGTAGTGTGTTCCCTCCCAGCATGATCTATGGGTGGAATCTAAACACCTTTGTAGTGTGTACACACCCAGCAGGTGTGTTGTGCAAAGCCAAGCATGAATTGCAAGATGATGTTGTGTAAATTAGCTCTATGTTGTGTTGCTTGCGTTGATGAATGCAGGAATGTAAATGCATGAGCTAACCATTTTTGTCTAAACTGTGAAGCAGCATTATATATGCATCATGTGCATGATTTTTCCATGTATGGCATTAGTGGAAATATGCTTTTAGAGACTTTTTGGTTAATAAATACATTTTGCTGTGTGAAAATCACACGCACCTGGTGTGTGCGTGTGTTTAGGTTGTAAATCACCCGCCAGAGGTCTATAAAGTGAATACATTTAAAAACACACAAAAAATGTAAAATCCCCTGTCCCCCGCGAATGCGTGCTTACTAACGTAAACATGCGTCAGATGCGCCTACGTAAGAAAAGATAATTGCGCTAAACATGTTGGGTATCGCCATGTGTGCCAGACTAAGAGTAATAATTCTAGGGCCAATATTCACAGTTAACTCCAAACTGATGGCCTGTATGGGCTTTTAAATCATTAGCTATGGACAATTTGGGGTACCATAATTTGTCGCCATTTCATGGGCGATCGCAATTTTTAAGCTTGACACCCTTGGTATGTATTTACTTGGCACCAACCTCATTTTTGTATCCTACAAAAAAAGGGTATTATATTGTGTTTTTGTGCACTAAAATTAACTTAAGTGTAAGGAGGTGTACTGACAAACTGGCAGGTGGATCTGATCAGACCACCCATGTGATAGAGGCCTTAGATAACTGCATATGTAGATTTTTCATATTGTGATTTCCAAATAAAAACAGGTGCCTCTATTCCGGGAGTATTGTTTTCACAGCAGTCATTCAGCTTTGTTGCTGATTATATTGTCTGATGTACAGATAGCTATTGAATGCAGAAAATAAAAATCTGGATATAGAGTATGATCATAAAAATATGAAAGCAAAAGAAAATGTGAAAATTTAGTCAAACGTAATTCTCAGGTAAACTGCGCTATAACTCGAAGGCAACACTCACTAAAAAATACATGGTTTCCCTTTTATTGTATATTCAGACTTCTACTTTAGAAACAGAAAACCTCTTACGCTGACATTGAGGAATTGGGACATCCAGATACATGCTATGTTATTGACCTTATGTAGACTATATTATAGGAATATGTTATCTATGATTCAGTTCTCTCACAAAATTGAATTTTAAATAATTGTCTCATAGAATCTCCGAGCACAAACGCTAGTCATTTGCCAAAAAACATATTTTAAATAGATATATTATAAAACGCAGTGTCTGAAACCTATTTCTGATAAGAGGCGATAGCTCAAGAGAGTTTATAGAGCAGAAAATTGTTCCCCACCCAGAATTTTCCAGTTCTATCCTAGTAGGGTTCAAATGTAACAAGATAATTTGTGTGCACAAACTGCATAAAACTGTATGGGAATTAGCATTTAATAATAGATGATTTTATATTCCAGTCAAACTTCTTGCAGAGTGCCGGAAAACAGAGGAGCTAGAAAATGTTCAACCAACAATGTTCTGACTTTAGATACTACAATCTCTTGTTAAATATCCTAATGAAAGCAACTAGCGAAAGGAGATGGCAGCATTAGTTGTAATAGAAAATGCTGTATTTTGTTAAATGTTTCATTTTTATTGTGTAGATAGATTGAAGATCCAGTATGTTCAGATCATTAAAAAATATTATTTAGATAAACACATGTTCAGTTGATGCAAACCCTAACTGGATGACATTTTGTTAGCTACATGAATTGTAAATGATGTATTATAAATATATACATTATACAGTAAACAGCTGCCAATTTTTTTTAATTTTCGAAGATACTGTTTTTATGTTTTTTTTGCAACACATTGCTGTTCTCTAACCATCTTGTATCCACTTCCTGTCTAGATGCCTGCACTACAGTGGTGTAGGAACTCGGTTGGAGCCTGAGCTCATCTGAGAAGCTACATAGGCCTGGCCAATCAGCTGTGGACCGGGGCATCCCCCCCCCCCCTTTCCCCACAGCTGACCATGAACAAAGGAATTGGATACTTGAGCTAACATCATTTACCTAATATTGCCACGTAGACATATAAGGTCAGTGATGTCACTGCACTCTGCCCCTTTGCTTATGTCAAGTAGCTGATTAGCTAATTGGGCCTTTGCTTTCCTGCCCGCAGCTGATTGAGTGGCATGGAAGGAGCATCCTTCTGTGTTTAGCAGGAGCTCCTTCTGGGTCCGGAGGAACTTAGGTTCAGACACGGTTCAGTCAGTCCAAAGCTGAGCTCATTCCTACAGTGGTGGCTGTACTTAGCTTAGTGAATGTGTTAAAAATTCACTGTGTAAAAAATAGCCAATCACAAGCAAGGAATATATTCAAAACCCTTGTGATAGGATGCCAATGCTGGAGATCAATTAGTAGACCAGGAGAAAATAGTGGCTGCGCTCATATCTTTCACTGTATGGATGTCTGTTACCCTTTTTGCCATTTCTTTTTTAAGGTACAGTTACATTTTTAAAAGAATAACGTAATTTCTGAAAGAAAAAAATTACCTTTACTTCTTGGTTTTTGGTTTCTTTCCTACCTGTCTCTGTATCCAGTACCCTGGTGCTACCACTAGCCCTCTGAGTCCATGCGGGTGTGCTAGAAGACAAGGGCCTCTTCCCCACAACGCTGGCCTGGTGGTTGTGGGGGTCTGCGGCTAATCTGAGCTAATCTGAATCTGGTTTAATAAACGGGGCACCCAGATGCTGCACCATCCTCGTAAATGAGTATGGGGAGGTTGTTACCCTTACTCATTCACCAAATACAGTAAAATAGTAAATAAACATACAACACTGTAAAAAAAATCTTTTATTTAAAACAAAACCCTGTTTTTTGGCAAGTCCTTTTATTTTAAAAAAAATAGAATCCGATAAAAATTCAAATCAGTGCAAATTCTGACTAACCAAGTAAAATTTTGGATCCGAATGTGAAAATGTAAAAAAATGTAATCGAACCAAAACAAAATTTTGGAGCCTTCACTTCTCAACACAGTACATTCTGCTGTACGTTACACACTTTCACACACCTCACTCTGTACACTGTGCTGTATATTATGTCTTCTGTACTGTATGTATATTATGTATTCTGTACTTTTCTACACTGTGCACACCACTGCGCCCTATACAGTGTGTATATAGCAACACAAAAGTAACAGGATTTAACACTCTATCCAAAACTAAAAAAAGTTTGGGCATTAAGTACACTTTAATGATTGTTTAATGATTACATAATTGCATTTTGTGTACTACTTCCCTGGAGGTTAGCTATTACCCACACGCTTATTGCAAATGATGCGCCGAACAGTTGGCTTGATAGCACTTACTGGTCCATTTATGATCACTGTTTACAATGCTCTCGATGGAACCTCTGGTCTCCTAAGTGGTGATGATAATGCTGCACTTTTACAGAGGGGGCAATTATTTTGTAAGCAAAATATCTTCTTTAAAACCCTGCCTTTTGAAGTCTTGCAGAATATTGCAGCAGCATAAATAAAGCAGAACTCCAGGATTTTTCTAATTAACCCTTGCCCCACTGCAAGGGTTAATTTAAAAAAAAAAACCCTGGAGTTAAGTGCTTGTTTGTGTCTAGGTGCTAAAATAAAAATATACTCACCCAGGTGTCACCGCGCTCCCTCCAGCCTGTCTCTTCCTTCTCTGCAGCAGATTGGAATGCTCCTCAGCGTCCTCACTTCTATGCACAGTGTATAGACGTGATGATTTACTGGACCTTAGACCGCTGCAGAGGAGGGGGAGAGATATTCCACAACCCGTCTAATAAGAAGCTTTGGGTGAGTAAAGCTGGCCATAAACCTTACAATTATCTGCAGATTTTCTGTGGTCAGATGGAAAATGTGCAACAGATTCCTCCATCTACACTTAACTGTGGGGATGGAGTAATCTCCACCTGGGCCAATCTTTTGCACTTTTTCCATCTGACCACAGAAAATCTGCAGATAAGTGTAAGGTGTATGGGCATCTTAATTCTTCTTTTACCCTAGACACAAACGAACAGCTAACCGTTGCAGTGCGTATGTAGATCTGCTGCAAGAGTTAATTTTAAAAAAATCCTGGAGTTCTTCTTCAAACTAAATGGTGCATAGTTCCCGAATGGTGTCATTGAAAACCAATACCATGTTTTTAGTCTGCTGTCACTTGACCACTGACTGACTGGTTTTTGGATCTCAGGATCAGGGCTGTAGACGGAAAGGAAACTCAGCATGTAATCATGGTGCTATACTATACACATTGAGACCCATGCTCCTCACTGATATTAGGTCTGCAGGAGGCATGCACAGCCCTTAAGGCAGCCCAAGGTCCAACTGAAGGAGTGTACTTGGCAGACTGACAATGCCGGTGCTGAGAGTCATTGTCAGCCTGCAACAGAAAGTCCTGTTATCAGAAGGATCTCCAGGTGAAAACCTTTGCAACAGATTCATAAAACGATTTGCTTAAAGGAGAACTATGGGGTCAGTGTTTTTCCCCATAGTTCTCCTTAGGGTAACGGGAGGACACAAACTAGCGTCCTCCTGCTACCCTAAGCTCAGTATACCGCGAGCTACAGCTTGCGGTATACTGAGACACCTCAGCCGGAGCGGATCCTGACGTAGATGACGGGATCCGCCCAGCTGCGTGAGTGACAGCTGGCTCTGCTTATCTAGAGGCAGAGCCAGCTGTACCCGCCCCCTTCCCCGTCCGTTCCGCCAGTCAGCGCTGGCAGATCGGAGCAGGGAGAGGGGAATCCAGCCCTCCCCCTGTCACGGCAGAGAGCCGTGACAGGATCGAGAGGTGAGCGAACCTGGTATGTGTTCGCTCACCTCCCGATCTACTGAGCCGACCTGTGACAGTCTCATTGTCACAGGTCGGCTAGAACTATGAGGTGAGTGGAAATCACTCATCTCATAGTTCTCCTTTAAGAAACCTGTATACAATGTATCATGGTGCCAAACATAGCGAAAATAGATTTAACCCCTTCACAACTGACAATGTACAGTGTATGTCGCCAGCAATCGGGGCTGCCGCCGGGACTCTGTTTAAACTTGTAAAGTCGACTGTCGGCTTTACAATAGAAGCGATTCTGGTGACTCAGCTGTCGCCAGATCGCTTATATAGTCCCCCCCGTCGCCGTGCTTCCCGGGCTCCGATGCCCCTACTATGGGCTCCTGAAGCCCAGCTATAAGCTATTGAAGTGCGATCTCTACTTCAATATCTTATTTGGAGTGTAAAGGTGACACTGGGGGTCTTTTGGACCCCCAGCATCACCTTAAAGAGTACCTGTCACCACCATCTGCTATCACATGGGGGGCTTGTAAGCCACACTATGTGATAGCAATTAAAGTAAAACTATTTTTTAAAGTCCCCCGTGAGCACGCGCGTTGCTGCGTAAACACTCGTCATGTGCGCCTACGTATGAAAACGACTAACGCGCTACACATGTTATGTATCGCCGCGCACGCCGGAGTGAGAGCAATAATTCTAGGGCCAATATTTTTGGGTATCTCTAAACTGATGACCTTTGGGGGCTTTTAAAGCGTCGTCTATGGACTTTTTGGGGTACTGACGTTTGTCGCTGTTTCACGGACGCACACAATTTTTAACCTGGGCATGTGGATATTTATTTACTCATTGCAACCTCATCTTTTATATTTTATTTTAAAAATGGGTATTTTATTGTGTTTTGGGGCTTTTAAGTAAAATTTTCACTACATTTTGGGGTTCATAAGGAGTTGCGCTAATATCGTGCAACATAAAAATGTGCAACTGCCAACATTTTATTCTATAGGGTCTTGGCCTTTAGAAAATATATAATGTTTGGGGGTTTTAAGTAATGTTCAGGCCTAAAATGTGGAATATAACATGGGTGCAAAAAAATAAAAAAAGGCCTCAGTCATGAAGGGGTTAAAGGGTTAGTTCACCTTTTCACAAAAAATGAAATGGTAAACTAACTCACAACACCCTGCTCTTTCTGCATTCATCTGCATTGATGACCATCGTCCTCCACCCACACCAGCCTCTATAATGGTCCCAACACTAGAAAACTTCACTGGAGGCC
>NW_017306291.1:1564430-1567339 GCF_000935625.1 Nanorana parkeri | reverse complement strand
CAATGAGCAGCCAATGAGCAAAGATAATCCCTTCTTTCTTCCTGAGAAGTCTCAGGAGAGATTCTCATTGGCCAGTGCGGCCATTTGGCTACGATGACCAATGACCACTTCTCATTGCAAGAATGTAGTGAAATGTTCAAATGACTATGGGCTAGCGTGGACGGCAGGCAATGGTCATCATTGCAGATGAGTGCAGAGGAAGCTGATGTGAGTTAGTTTACCTTTTCACTTTTTCTGAAAGGGTGATCTAACCCTATAAGCTTTACCTACAATTTAATGATATTCCTATTCTTTAATGAAATCAATATACCTCACAGGAAATAACTATCACTGTACAAAAATCTGCGTATGCTTTTTTAAATCAGAATTAATTTAACGCCAGGCCTCAAGTATAACACATTAGGGCAATCACTCACTTTAATGATATGACAGAATGAAACCTTATTTGTAGCACTTAGAGTTTATGACCTTTCAAGTAAGTTACAAATGAGAGGCCTCTTAAACAAATTCATCTTCTGTTTAAACTGATTTAACATTGGGGTCATGCTGTAATTAACATTTGCATTTTAAATGACAATACGGCATAATCGATGATTAACACTGGTCAGAGGTCTCCCTTTTGAATAAACATTCTGTTAGGGTCAAGTTCTCTCAAAGATTACCTTTTTCAAGGCAAGGTTCAGTGTTTTTTTTAATCCACAATAAAAGATTGATTAGTTACAAATGCACATTTTAAGTAAATATTGGGTGTCTTGTTTCGGTTGATCGTTTTTATCTGTATTTTTTATGTAGTGCTGATAATGTATGCATTGCTTTACATACTTCATATTCACATCAGTCCCTGCCCTCAAGGAGCTTACAATGTATCTCGCATACATACAGGGCCAATTTTGACAGGGGACAATTAATCTACCAGATATGCTTGCTATGCTTCCTCTTTAGAACAGTATTGGGAGTTCCCAGTTGAATGAAGGTCTATGAATAAAGAATAATGTAGACATTAAAAGAGAAGTAAAGCCAAATCTTTTATTTTGACTTAACTTCTCTTTTGGGTCACTGGAGGTCATTTACTAAATTGCCAATGCCCTGTATCAGATGACAGCACAGAGCCGTGCCGGGAAGGATCCAGTCAATATTCTCTGGATCCATCCTGGCTGCCTGACAGCCGGCTATGGTTCTCTGTGCATTAGGAATCAGAGCTAGCCATGCCCATCCCCTCCCAGGCCTGTACCTTCAGCCAGCCCTGGAGGAATAGAGAGGAGAGGGGGAATTCCTGCGTAGGGCAAGTGACTGACAATCACTGCCCTCTGCTCGGAGAATAGACTTAGAACTGACTGATCATTACAGGATCGTTCAGCTCTCCGTATAGAGCTGGCATGTGACAACTGCGGTGTCCAACACTGGCTCTATTATTTATTATTATTACAGGTATATATATATATAGCGCTGACAATTTACACATTCACATCAGTTCCTGCCCTCAAGGAGCTTACAATCTAAGGACCCTATCTCACATGTATACATACATGGGCAGATTTAGACAGGAGCCAATTAACTTGCCAGCATGTCTTTGGAGTGTGGGAGGAAACCCACGCAAGCACAGGGAGAATATGCAAACTCCTTGCAAATAGTGATGTGGCCGGGATCTAGGCATCAGAGCATCAGAGAGAGGATATTTTACTCTCCCCACACTTCTCGTTTAACTGAAAGCTGTTGGAGCGTCAATACCCTTCTAGATTAGGTAAAAGTAAAAAATATAATCCACTGTTATAGTTACTTGCACTGTAACGGATTTTATTGCAGAAGTTGTTTAGCAAGAATGCTAAAGTTTATGTATAGCACAAGCTTTATTTTTTTCATTTTGGACAGAGAAGGGGTGGATTGCAACCCCTGTCAGTTTATACTTTGTTCTTTGCTGCCTGTGCAGGTCCTCCACATAGAATGGACCTGTACTCCTATGGTATAGATGCTAGGAGTATGGCACCAGTCAGGTCTGTGAGGGGGTTCCTGCACAGGCCTGGCTGGCAATGGAGGAGAATTCTGCATCCCAATGTAATTACAGCTGGGGGGACGCAGCCACCACTGAGAGATAAGTATGCACAGTGGTGGAGAGGTTCTTCGTTAGATTAGGTTAGGGAGCTAGGGAATAAGGGCTGGGGTGTTACTGAAAAATGGCCTGGATGGGAAGGGGGTTTAACACCGCGGATGTCAACTGGTTAAGTATGCTGCATCAAGTGTGTTCTTATAGCTCACATTTTAGGTAATCCATTTATTATATGATAATAGAAGTTGTGATAGATATCTCCCTCCCATATTCTCCCTTAGGAAACAAAGCAATATCACTGAGTATGTTGTTTGTATGATAATACTTGTTCATTGTGTTTGCCATCATCTAATAGAGGCTATATATAGCTGTTCTGGCCTAGATTTATGCCTTGCAAGCAAGTAGCAAACAAATGTAAATCGATAAAATATATAATCTGACAAAATGTGTTTTGCAGGAATAAATAATGAGTATGTTTTGAAAATCTGTACCCTGCGGCTAAAAGGGAACAGTAGAGGCTTTGCAATGTTGAGACTCCCTATGACAGCAAGGGTTATTGTGGACGTGTTTCCATATTTTTGCATCAAGATTAGACAGGACACTAAATTATAGGCTTTAAGTATTGTGATATCTTTAACACGCTGAGGAGGTAATTTACCAAAGTACCCTATGTGCCATATTTACATTAAAAACACTTACTACTTCATCTCTAAAGGACCTGTTTACATCTGTACATTTCTCTACGTATGGCATAACTCTAGGACAGTGCTGAGAGAATTGTTATGTATGTAGGCTGTTTACATCATTAGTGCTATGTTGCATTGTGGTGAAAAGAAAATACATTGTATTTATTTTGTTTTAAGCT